>NC_133325.1:453001425-453301425 GCF_042186555.1 Aquarana catesbeiana
TCACATATGCCATGATATTTCTACTCCTAATTAGGAGATGCAAGCAATAGACTAGTAGTTATGCTGTCTAAACTGTATTAATTTTAACCTTGTTCAATAAACATGTTTTTACTTCAAATTTATGGGTTTGTGTGAATTTTGGCTGCATTAAAGCCCCATGGGGCGTATGTTTTCAAAGATGACACTTCATTTATTTTCAAATATTACAAGTTCTAAATAGTATGTGTAGTTCTTGTAAAGGTATAGTTCTCCTGAATTATACATTTTAGTATATAGCTGTAGTTATGAATCCAGATTGATGGCTGGTTCAGAAAAGTACTTCAGGTGCTTCTGTGGAGCATTATTGTACCATTTTGGCTTTGTAGACTAATGTGGAAGTGCCTAAAAAGCACATGCGAAACACTGTATTTCTTATTTTTTTGGCGCCTATAAGCCAGTTCTTCTTTATATCATATTTTCCGGCATATAAGATGACTTTTTACGCTCAAAAAAAAAGCAGGGGTCGTCTTATACGCCGGGTCAGCCCCTCGGATGGCTGTTAGATGCGGTAATACTGTATGTAGCTTTGGCTACATACAGTATATACTGCTGAGCCAATCCCAGTGAGCGATGTATTCAAATGAATACAGAGCCTGCTCGGATTGGAGTAACAACCTCTGCCAATCCGAGCAGGCTACATAGAGTAGCCTGCTTGGATTGGCTTTGAGAGTCAGAGGCGTGGGCTAATGATACAGCCTCTGCCAATCCAAGCAGGCTTTGTATTCATTAATAGAAAACATTGCTCGCCGTGATTGGTTCCAGCAAGAAGGATATGGCTCCAGCAAGCCAGCAAGAAGGAAGAAATATGAAGTGTCAAAGCCTCGGAAGGGGGGGTCGTCTTATACTGTAAGTACAGGCAAAAACTCAAACTGTAAAATTAGGGGGTCGTCTTATACGCCCTGTCGCCTTATACATCGGGAAATACGGTAAGTTTCCTTTGGCTAATCAAAACAATTGCACCTAATGCATGAAAGCTGCTTCAAAATGCCTGAGGAATTTCAGTTGTAACTTGCAATATATAATGAGGCTACTGCGCTGCCGATTCTAACGTCCTCTTCACCTCCTCTTTTACTTGAGCCCTCATTCGATCCAGCGCTGTCCATGTTTGCAGCTCTTCTCTCCCCTCACTTCTGGGTCTTGCTGGCTTTGCTGGGGCATCGGGAGCCATTGCCAGTGACAAGGGCGCGGGGCTGAGTCCTGCTGTCAATGGATGCAGCAGTGGGGCTCGGGTGCCAGCACGCACGAGTGCCGCCCCCCCATGGGACGCTCCTTGCCATGGGGGCACTGAACAGAGCGGAGTGGCCAGGAGCACTGGTGGGGGACCCGAATAGAGGATGTTCCCAGCAGCTCTATGCAATTCCATTGCACAGAGCAGGTAAGTATAGAAATGTTTGAAAACATGACGTAACATGTCCCAGAAAGCTGCGGGTGAAGAGAAGGGGTGGCCAAACCTTGCTCTGATCGCGTAGGCGATCTCAACGGAAGTGGTACCTGTCAAAAGTACACCCCCCCAAAAAAAATAATCCTTTTGGGTAAAGTTTGCTTTAAGCACAGAAAGGTATTGGGATGTGTAGGCAATAAAAAAAAAAACAAAAAACACTGCAGTACATTCTTCAGTATGCAGCGGGTATAGAAGTGAATCGCCCTTCCCTTTTTAAAATCACATTTTGGTGCTTTGCAGCCTGAAATGAAGACGGATTTAGTTTTATCCACTATTCTTTGCAGAACTACTCAAGTTAAGTTTAATTTGGTGGTGACCATTTTTGGACTGCAGTCAAGTCTTTCCACAGATTTTCAATGGGCTTTAGGCCATGCAGAGACTTTCACCTTTTTTCTCCTTTTAACCACTGTGTGGTCATTTTTGCTGCGTGCTTTGGGTCATTGTCATGTTGGCAGGTAAACCTTCTTCCCATTAACAACTTTCTGGCAGAGGGCATGCTGACAAGTGCTCCAGTCCCTGCTGCAGAGAAACACCTCTCTAACAGGATATTATCACCTCCATGTTGTACTGTAGGAATGGTGTTATTTGGATGGTGAGCTGTATTGGATTTCGGCCAAACATATCGTTTGGTGTTGAGGCCAAATAATTACATTTTTAGACTCCTGACCAAAACACCCTTTTCCATGTGACCTCAGAATCTTCAAGGTGCATTTTGGAAAAGCTCAGTTGTGACTGCATGTGGCCTTTTCTGGAGGATTTTTTTTTTTTCTAGCAACCCTCCCATACAAGCCACATTTGTGGATAATTTGTGATATTGTTGTCACATGCACGCAAAGACCCCTTTATCATAAATTCCCGTAACTGCTTCAGAGTTGCTGTAGTCCTCTTGGTAGCCTCTGACTAGGTGTTTGACTCGAACATCGGCCGTTCGACCGTTCGTCGAATTACGAATATTATGGGCCGTTCGAGTGGCGCGTCATGACCCATAATTCACTGTGGCATCGCAGTACATTGCTGGCTGATTGGCCAAGCATGCACTATGACCCGCATGCTTTGGCCAATCACAGCACGGTAAGAACGAAGAGCCATAATTGGCCAAAGGCAGGGTGGCTTTGGCCAATTATGCCTCAGGATTATTTAGTATATGCCCCACACTATATAAGGCCGCCTGGAATTTGGCCTTGTGTAGTATGTTCCGGCGTGCTGAGAGAGAGTGTGTGTGTGTGTGTGTGTGTGTGTGTGTCATTTCATTTGAGTTACAGCAGGCAGGCGAGTCAGTTGGCTGCAGTCAGTGTATTTTTAGTGTGTGTGTGTGTGTATATGTATATATAATATGCATCCCAGGTGGTGTGTGTGTGTGTATTCAGTTTAGCTAGATCCGTTCCTGTTCTCTTCCTAATATACTTACAGGCAGCTGCAGTATTTTCAGTCAGTGTACTGTATCCTGTGCAACTAAAGCTAACTGCAGACAATTGCTGGTGTTGTCTTCCTAATACCACAGGCAGGCAGCTGCAGTATTTTTTTTTTTTTTTTAATGTTATTAATTTTTAACACAGATAAACAAACATACATACATACATACATACATACATACATACATACATACATACATACATACATACATACATACATACATACATAGGTAGGTAACATGCCTTACCGGAGACTGCCTCGCAGGGCCAAAATCAAAACTAACATAGTTCAACCTAACTCCCGCCTTTCCCTCCCCCCAACCACCATCCCGACCTGTTGCCATATATTCACATTTATATCAGTGTGCATCGTATAGTTGAAAAATACCTTTGTGTCACATCCTCAGGTATCTAATGTTCGTGCTCTTTTGCCAAAGATAACACAAGTATGTTTATCATCAGGGATTTCGTCTATCAGTTGGTCAGAATATTAGTTTCACATCTTAATCTCATATGCAGACGTTTATCCTTCCGTTTAGCCCACTGTAGCTGTAGAGTCTAACCAGGCCTGCCATACCTTTTTTGAACTGCTTTTCACAGCCTCTGGACCTATAGGTTGCTCTGTATAAAGGTATGATGAGTACCAGTTTTTTCCAGTATGACAGAGTGGGAGCAGCTGTTTTCCCAATTTAATAGTATAGCTTTTCTACCATAGAATAACCCAATATTTAAAGTGCGGTGAGCTTGAGATAGAACTACCTCCTCCACTAATCCAATTAAGCAGACTCTAGGTGTCATTGGGACTGGGATGCTGAGTACCTCCGCCAGACATTCTGTAATACCTGACCAGAACATTTGAATCTATGTGCAACTGCAGAAGATATGTTCTGCATCAGCTGGGGTGTGGGAGCATCTCTAACATTGGCTGTTGGATATTTGCGTAATAACCTGGCGGGTGTAAAATATATGCGATGAAGAAACTTAAAATGGATTAGGTGGTCCCTTGCTGAGACTTAATATTTAAAGGGATGGTCCCACATATCCCCAATTTCTCCCTGGATGTCAGTAATCTCTCCCACTGCTCTCTACATTTGGAGATTCCCAAGGATGTTTTTTTGAAGGGATTTGTACACTGATGACAGAGGCTTGACCAAGTCCTCTTCTGTTAAGAGGGTTTCTAGTGCTGATGGCAAATAATCAATTCTTTGACCACTGAACTGCTCCTGGAAAGCGTGGCGCAACTGCAGATAGCGAAAGAAAAGAGTTAAATTATGTCTAGTCTTAATCTGTTCAAATGTACAAAGCTCCCCCTCTGGTAATGTAATTCAACACCTTAACACCCTTGCACGTCCATATCATGGGGTCTGGAAGGGAGAAGAAATGTGGGAGTTTTGGGTTCATCCATAGTGGGGCTGAAGGTGTAACTCCCAAATAGGGGACATCAGGGTGGTAGTAATTTCCCATGCCTTAATTGTTGCTTTTCGAGTCCGTCAGAGGCAAGCAAAATTTCAGACCCCTGTATAAGGCCATCTTTAAACTTTCATATGACCCCAGATATGCTGCTTCCACAACTGTAGCGGGATCTCCATCATCCGCTGTCAGCTATCTTCTGGCGAACGCCATCTGTCCAGCCAGATAATTCTGCTAGTCAGGTAGTGCTAGTCCCCCCCCTAACCCCACGGCTCCTGTAAAATTTTTATGCTTATGCGCGGTGGTTGTGGTGACCATATGAAGGGCCCTATTATGCTATTTAGCGATTTAAAAAGTTTTGGGATCCATAATGGGGAGTGATGTAGGAAATACAAAATTATTGAGAGAAATTTCATTTTAATGAGGCTAACCCGTCCCAGCAGTGAGAGGGGTAGATTCTTCCATGCTGTTGTCTTTTGTTTAAGTCTAATTTACTAATGGCAGGAGATTTAGCGACATATAGTCCTGAACACTGGCTGTAATTTTAACCCTAAGATATGTTATCGATGAGACCCATTGAAGTGGTAATGTGTCGTCTAGTAATTGGCTTCCGTGCCCAGTGAAGTGATTTGCTCCAGTTTGCCCGTAGACCCGAAAAAGTAGCAAAGTTGTCTAAAATTGATAAGGCAGCCTTAGGCCCCTTTCACACATGCGGACAGTATGTCCGTATTTCATCCATCCGTTTTCGGATGAAATACGGACATACATGCATCCCTATGGGATAGCGGGTGTCAGCGGATGTACATCCGCTAACACCCGATGTCGTCCGCCGCCGCTCTCGTCCGATTCTGCGGATGGAAGAAAATCCTATTTTTCTATCCGTCTGCAGAGCGGATCGGAGGAACACGGACAGACGGTCCGTGTTCCTCCGATCCCCCATAGGAGAGAGCGGAGATCTGACAGGGCGGTCCCTGCACAGTGTGCGGGTCCCGCCCTGTCATCTGCCTGCTCAGCTGGGGAAAGCGGAGCGATCCCCGCTGAGCAGCGGATAAACACGGGGCGGATCAACACGGATCCGTCCCGTGTGAAAGGGGCCTTAAGAAGGGCCTGGGTCCCTGAGGAACAAGAGAAAGTCATCAGCATATAACATTCATTCTTTTATGGTCCCCACCTGAATTGCTCCTACATCCTCGGACTGTCTAAGTGCCCTGTCCATGGGCTCCATCAAGGCAAAAAGAGGGGGGGGAAAGCGGATACCCTTGCCTGGTGCCTCTTCCTATTGGAAAAAACTCAGACCATGGTACCAAGCCTAACCGCCATCCTCTGTGCACTGTAAAGCAGTGCAACCCGATGGAAACCAGGACCGAACCCCATGGCCTCCCATACTTTGTGCATGTATAGCCAGTCCAGAGTCAAAGGCTTTTTCAATGTCAACGGAGACAATGATTTTGGCCGGAAACTCTGCATTATTCATCTTTTAAATGTGTGAAGAATCTCCTTAAGTTTGTATCTGTTGACATGCCAGGCATCAAACCTGTCTGGTCAATATCTACCAGGGTCGAGATAACCTTGGCCAATCTAGAAGCCAGCACTTTAGCTAGTATCTTGAGATCCTTGTTAAGCAATGCTATAGGGTGATATGAGGCGCTTTCCTAAGGATCCTTGCCAGGCTACAGGAGAAGCACCATTATATGCTTCTATCATTGAGGCCGGCAAGGCTCCTTGCTCCCAACAGTGTGTGTACAAGAAGTTTAGCCTGTGAGCCAGCTATGGCATATATATAGTTTATCCCTTTCATGACTAAGCCTATTTTTGAAATTTGGTGTTTACAAGTTAAAATCCGTATTTTTTGCTAGAAAATTACTTAGAACCCCCAAACATTATATATATTTTTTTAGAAGAGAGTCTAAAGAATAAAATGGCGATTGTTGCAATATTTTTTATCACACGGTATTTGTGCAGCGGTGTTTTAAACGCAAATTTTTGGAAAAGTGACACTTTCATGAATTTTAAAAAATCCAAACAGTAAAGTTACCCCAATTTTTTTGTATAATGTTAAAGATGATGTTACGCCGAGTAAATAGATACCAAACATGTCACCCTTTATAATTGCACGCACTCGTGGAATGGCGACGAACTACGGTACCTATGAATTTCCATTGGCGACGCTTTAAAAATTTTTTACGGTTACCAGGTTTGAGCTACAGAGGAGGTCTAGGGCTAGAATTATTGCTCTCGCTCTGATGATCGCTGCGATACCTCACATGTGTGGTTTGAACACCGTTTACATATGCGGGCGCGACTTCCGTATGCGTTTTCTTCGCTGCGCGAGCTCGCGGGGACGGGGGCGCTTTAAAAATTTTTTTTTTTTTTTTTATTTATTTTATTTATTTTTGTACTTTTATAAATTGTGTTTAAAAATTTTTTTTTTTTTTTTACTTTTATTGCTGTCACAAGCAATGTAAACATCCCTTGTGACAGTAATAGGTGGTGACAGGTACTCTTTATGGAGGGATCGGGGGTCTAAAAGACCCCCCATCCCTCCTTTACACTTCAAAGTATTCAGATCCCTGAAAACGGCGATTCTGAATACTGTGTACTTTTTTAAATTCGGCGCCATTGGCAGCCGAGTAAACGGGAAGTGACGTCATGACGTCGCTTCCGCGTTTACAATTAGAAGGCTGGAACGAAGCCGCTCACAGCTTCGTTCCAGCCCGCCCCCAGCCGCCGGAGATTCCCGAATGGACACCGGGCCTCCCGATCGCACGGGAGGCCCGGTAACAGCGGCGGGAGGCGGCGGGAGGGGGGGGGGATGTCCCCTCCCGCTCCTCCGGTATAACAGCCGAGCGGCTTTTAGCCGCATCGGTTGTTATATTCGGGTAGCCGATCGCCCGCTGAAAACAACGGTACCGGGATGATGCCTGCAGCTGCGGGCATCATCCCGGTATAACCCCGGAAAGCCGAGGACGCATATGTGCGTTCGGTCGGCGGGAAGGGGTTATAGAAGTCTGTGGGAAAGCCATCTGGACCCGGAGCTTTCTGGTGAGGAAAGGCAAGTATGGCTGCCTCAATTTCTAACAGGTACTTTCATCTAGGTAGACAACATCTGTGTCCGTCAGTTTCGGCATTGAAAGACTCTGCAGTAGCTCTTCCAACTCTGCCAAATCATAGGATGGGATAGGTGAGTATAGGGACTTTTAGAAGTTTACAAATTCATCTAAAATTCCCACTGGATCCGAGACTAGAGTCCCTGTCTTATTACCGGTGTCACGTACCTTACAGCGGAGCCCGAAATGATGAGGGTGGCCTCTTGCATGATTCTGGTCCAAGCACCCCTGGTGGTGGGTACAGGGAGTGTGAGGGCAACGAAAGGGTGCAGGTGCCTGCAGGCAAGAGGCTGGAACTTGGAGATACAGGAACCTCTGCTGAAGAGATGTAGAAACTGATCACCAGGCTATGTTCAGCGGGAGCCAGATCAGGATCAACTGCAGAATTGGGAACAGGCAGGAGTCGGCAACAGGCTGGCAGCGGGATACTGAATCAGAAGGCAAAACCGTAGTCCGAAACAGGCAGAGCTTGGCAACAGACGGGCAGTGGGGTACAGTATCAGAAGGCAGAGCCGTAATCGTAAGTCCAAGCCAAAGTCATTATTGCATGTAGAGGCAGGTTCAGCAGGCAGGGGAGATCCAAGAGAATGGTTAGATAACTGGGTTTTCAGGAACAAGGTCAATCAGGCAGAGTAACAGGAACAAGCTGAAGACAATCCAGCACTGATGCTAGGCAGACTGTTTATATAGGGTGCTGTGTGCCAGGATTTGCACCAGCGTACGTGCGTGTGCACATTGGCGCTTTGGCACTCGTGGTTGTGCATTAGCGCGTTCGCATAGAGGTGCCATTGTGCATGCCCTCCCTGGATCTCATTTGTCTCTGGCTACGGTTCCGTGCATGCACATTGGCATTAGCGGAACGAGGATTGGCAGCTGCTGCACGGAGACGGGTGCTTGCTGTGTGAGTTCTCTGACAACCGGGATGTTAAAAGGTATCCTTTAGTCAGCTGCCAGGTTGGCCAGCAGCTTGCGTAGTTGGCCTCTGAGGGAGAGTCCGTCTGAATTTTAGCACACTCTCGCTCTTTGGCCAAAAGGATTTCACGTTCCTCATTATGCTCCTTCCTGGCTGCTTTTATTGCCGATTATACATTCACCCCTCGACACTGCTTTAAAGGTATGCCAGACGTGTTGACATATGTTGCCCAGAATGTATCCATTGCAGTTTGAATCTGAGCGTTTACCTGTTCTTGCAACCAACCCAGAGCCAATCTCCAACCCTCCTTCCCTCCCCCAAAGGGGAAGGTCAGGTTAACCAACAGCACGTTATGGTCAGAGGTTCCACCAGCCAGGTACTCCGCTCCATAGAGATTGTTTAAGATGGAAGCATTCCCAAACGCCAAATCTATTCTAGCTGAAGATTTATGTGTGGAAGACAGGTGTGAATACGACACGACTTCCGGGTGCTTCCACCTCCATATTTCAGTTAGGCCCGCTACCGATGCCCAAGAGCGTAGATCCACTGAAGCTGGCCTATTTGCATTAGACGAATCCAGTGCTGTATCCAGGATGGCATTAGTCGCCCATGAGTAACATAGGTAAATGCATGTATGGTGCCAGAGTTACCAATAAATCATACAATAATTTCACTTGAAAAGGTGGGGGTAGGTAAATGTTCACTAATATTTTGATATGCCATCTCTAACACTATTGCCACATGTCCTCCCGGGTCAGTGAACACCTGATGAATTGTACATGAAATTGCCTTACTAATCAATATAGAGGTTCCTCTGGCATACGTGGAGTATGAGTGAAATGATCTCTGTATCCAGGGCTTACGCAAGGAGAGCATTTTATTTCCTTCCAGGTGGTTTTCCTGAAGGAGAACGTTATGTGGCTTCACCTGTCTAAGATACTGAAATACTGCAGCCCTCTTAAATTTATTTAGTCCCCTAACATTCCAGGACACAATTTTAATCCTGCTATCCATTGTAACTGGCTATTGGAGCTATCATTTGGATCATCCCTGATGGTATTGAAGCAACTGTTAAGCAGAATATACTTGAGAACATGAAAACTATAGATACACTAGATGCACAATAATCACAGTATGAATGGCTTTGGTCAACCCCTCATCCACCCCCCCCCCCCCCCCCCCCCCTTGCTGTTATACCAGAAACTGAAAAACTAACAAAGAAAAAAAACCCAAACCAAAAAAAGGTCTGGTATGCAACTTTAGCCCTGTAACAAAAGAACCAAAAAGAGTTCAACCAAAGGTGTTGACAGTTCGGCATCAAAAGATGAAAAAATTGTTCCGTGTCTTCCACTTGAGACTCAATGCTTGGTCTTTATGTATAAAAGAACAGCCGATTGATCTTGTCATCAGTTGTTCTATAGTGACAGTTGCATGTAACCGATTTTGCAGTGGTTCACTATAATGCCAAGTTCATCATTTAATTAGGGTCTCCCTTTTAAACTGTAGGTAGTCATTGCATAAAATATATTACCTTGCGTATAAGACGAACCATCAAGGAGCGCACATCTGTTTCTCAGAGCCTCAGTGGATTTGCATAGGTCCAGAGGCGGCTCTCTAATTAGGCGAAATAGGCGGTGGCCTCAGGCCTCGCAGTCATAGGGGCCTCGCACAGCTGGCTAGTTTACCTAGTTAGAGAGCCGCCTCGTTCAGCAGCAGAGATCTCCGTCCTGAGTCCCCTCGCCCTGCTACAGGGAGAGATAACAGGCTGTGGGTGAGATGTGTGTGATCGGAGCTCACATACATCTCCGGATCACAGACAGGGAGGGAGAGCCGCTCAGTGAGCCTGTTCTGACAGATCTCCCCCCTCCCCCTGCTGCCCGCACAGCCAAACAGAAGAGGAGAGAGAGCTTCTGCTCCTCCTCCTCCCGCCCTCTCCTCCTGTGTCTGCCCCGCCCACTCTCCTCGGCAGTGTTCTCTGTTCTGCCTCACAGAAGGGGATGTGTGGGCGGGAAGATTCAAGCTGGAGCCCAGGAAAAGGACAAGGAGTCTGATCCATCCATCCAGTCCCTCCTGCCTCCCAGTGAGTACACTGATGTAGGGGATGCTCTTCCTTCCCTTCTTCCTCCACCCCCCTCTTTCTTTCTATTCTTTTTGTCTCTTTCTTTCTCTTTCCTTCATTCTTTCCCCATCCCCCTCTCCTTTCTTTCTTTCTTTCTTTCTTTCTTTCTTTCTTTCTTTCTTTCTTTCTTTCTTTCTTTCTTTCTTTCCTTCCTTCCTTCCTTCCTTCCTTCCTTCCTTCCTTCCTTCCTTCCTTCCTTCCTTCCTTCCTTCCTTCCTTCCTTCCTTCCTTCCTTCCTTCCTTCCTTCCTTCCTTCCTTCCTTCCTTCCTTCTCCATCCCCCTCTTTCTTTCCTTCCTTCTTTCTCCATCCCCCTCTTTCTTTCCTTCCTTCTTTCTCCATCCCCCTCTTTCTTTCCTTCCTTCTTTCTCCATCCCCCTCTTTCTTTCCTTCCTTCTTTCTCCATCCCCCTCTTTCTTTCCTTCCTTCTTTCTCCATCCCCCTCTTTCTTTCCTTCCTTCTTTCTCCATCCCCCTCTTTCTTTCCTTCCTTCTTTCTCCATCCCCCTCTTTCTTTTCTTCCTTCTTTCTCTCCATCCCCCTCTTTCTTTTCTTCCTTCTTTCTCTCCATCCCCCTCTTTCTTTTCTTCCTTCTTTCTCTCCATCCCCCTCTTTCTTTTCTTCCTTCTTTCTCTCCATCCCCCTCTTTCTTTTCTTCCTTCTTTCTCTCCATCCCCCTCTTTCTTTTCTTCCTTCTTTCTCTCCATCCCCCTCTTTCTTTTCTTCCTTCTTTCTCCATCCCCCTCTTTCTTTTCTTCCTTCTTTCTCCATCCCCCTCTTTCTTTTCTTCCTTCTTTCTCCATCCCCCTCTTTCTTTTCTTCCTTCTTTCTCCATCCCCCTCTTTCTTTTCTTCCTTCTTTCTCCATCCCCCCTCTTTCTTTTCTTCCTTCTTTCTCCATCCCCCCTCTTTCTTTTCTTCCTTCTTTCTCCATCCCCCCTCTTTCTTTTCTTCCTTCTTTCTTTCTGTCTGTCTGTCACAGCCTACCAGAATAGGTAGGATCTGTGAGAGCAGCTTCCCTGTGCAGCTCTGCTTGAGGAAAATATATCTTTATTATGCCCACTTACCTACCCCCTGTACTGTACCCTCCTAATACAGTTCATAATACAGTGGGGCCTCATGTCTAAGTTTTGCCTAAGGCCTCACAAAGTCTAGAGCCGCCTCTGCATGGGTCCTTCCTTGACCGTAAAGCAAAAATCAATCAGGCATTATAACAATAAAACTAAAAAATAATGTAACACAAAACGGGGAACCATGGGGCAAAACAGAAAAAAAAAAGCAAAAGGAAGGGGGAGCCCCTTCCCCAGCGAAGCAGCAGTAATTTCACAGGTTTTGGTCTAGCCAGTCGCTAGCATCCTGCGGGGTTTCAAATAATTTTACAGTACCTTTTATGTTTCACACAGACGACTTAGGGAGCTGAAATACAGCATGCTCTACCCTTCTCTAAGCCTTTTCTTTACATCAGTAAAGGAACGACGTCTTCTCTGCGTCTATGCCGAGAAGTCCCGGAACAGCATAATGCGGGTGTTTTTCAAATTTCAGCTCCTTGTGTTTCCTAGCCTCCGCCAGTAACCTATCTCGGTCCCTGTAATTGAGGAACCGGACCAAGAATGTTTGTGGTGGGGCGCCCGAGGGTCTAGCTCCTGTGGGGACCCTGTATGCTCTTTCAGCTACATACGTGTGAGGGAGGTCACCTAGGGACAGCAATGACCTAAAAAACTGCTCTGCAAATGTGGTTGCGGTAGTTCCCTCTTTCAACCCCACCACCCGCACGTTATTTCTTCGCTAGCGGTCCTCAGCGTCAACTCTGTTTTTGTAATGCGCTTACCATCTCTTTCAATTCCACCAGTTGCGAGCCATGCATATGAGGCATCCTCCACCTCTGAGATGCGGTCCTCTGCTGTGGTTAATCTGCCTCTAATCTTGTCTAGAGCATGGCGGTTGAGGTTGCATTCTGATGCCAGGAGATCTAGGCGCCCCATCGGCTCCAATTTCGACGCTGCTAGTGGTGTATTTAGGTTTTGTGCTGCCCTAGGCCTGACTAAACTTGTGCACCCCCTAATTTATATATGGTACACCCCTTCCTGTCAAGGCCACGCCCCTTCCTACTTAAGACCCACCCTGCCATCTGTGAACCACGCCCCTTCCTCTATAGGCCCCACCTATTCCTCCTAAAGCTCACCCTCCAGTCTATTGGAAGGCAAACTCTGCATGAAGCACAGGTAAATGCAGGTCAGAAGGAGGTCAAGTGCACCTGTCAGTGGATTCTGAATGATCACTGAAACATCTCAAACTGATGTCAGAACAAATGCCAGTTATAACAAAGGCACTTTGTTGTGTTGGAAGTGCTCATATTCACCTGTTAAAATACCGCTAAATGACATCACATTGGGCCAGCAGATAGGGTTGGGTTAAATTCATATTTGTGGATTATTGGACATACAATGGTAATCTGACCACACAGGTACAGCTGTTGGCTGTTGGTGCCTCTTTTCCCAGGAGGAACACTGGGGATGGGGACTTGCCCAACTAATGTTCCATTTGGTGGTCATGTAAAATTCACAAACTGGTTTCATAGTCAAAGAATTAGGACTCAATCAGGCCAAAAATAACCCCAAAATATGTCAACACACAGACTGAAAGATCTTTAACCTGTGTATGTTTAATTGCAATACATTTTGCTAAACAAAACAGGAGTTACTGGCATAAAGATGTTTTTATAGAGAAAAACCTAAGACAAATCAGCAGGTTGCAAAAACCATGAGCGAAAAAAGTACACTAAAAGTGTAGCGTAAGCCAGTGGGGACTCTTTTCACGTGGGAGCCAGGAGGAGGCTATTTTTTTGTGCGGGGGGGGGGGGCTTTTTTGCTGCCCCCCTGCAAAGTGCCACCCTAGGCCTGGGCCTTGTTGGCCTAGGCCAGGTTACAGCATTGGACGCCACTATGGCTTCTAGGATCGGTCCTGTTATGGCCTCCGTATCCACCTCGATCTCCTGTGATAGGGGAGAAGTGCCCACCAGTCCATGGAATGGAGCTGCATCCTGCTGTGCTATCTTTACTGTTTTGGTGCGCAGTGCTGTGGACACAGGATTCGGAACAGAGGAGGAGTGGGTGGGGTTAGTCGCCATGCTTCCCTGTGAGCGGAGATGCCTCTGATCCTGTAATTGGAGCTGTTCAATCGGCTGTTAGCAGGATGAATTACCAGACGATATCAGGAGCTCTGGAAAACGTCCTGCCGTGATCACATCTGGCCACGCCCCCCAGCTGCAGTATTTTCAGTCAGTGTACTGTATCTTGTGCACAGTGTGCAACTAAAGCTAACTGCAGACAATTGCTGGTGTTCTCTTCCTATATATATATATATAATTATTCTCTATCCCAGCTTTTGTGCAGCTACATCTCACTGCAGGCCATTCCTTGTGTACCTATTCCAATACATCGAAGACAGTATGTCTGAAAGGCCAACAAGGAGAGGCAGGCTGTGTCTAGAGGCAATAGTGCTGGTCGTGGACACGGTGCATCCTCATCAGCAGGTGGCTGCGTGGTGCGCTTGTCCTTCTTCTTTTTCTCGGCAGCTGGCAGTGTTGAGCCACAACATGCCGAAGAGTTGGCAGAATGGATGACCAAGCCGTCATCCTCCTCATCCTGTCACCCAGGCTACCTTGGCTGCCAATGCAGGTGCCAAAGCGGCCTATTCCTTGGGCTCAAGGTCATCATCAGTTACTCCTTCCCTAGCCCCACCGGAGGAGTCCCCCAAACTGTTCGACCACAGTGTCGGGTGCATGCTGCAGGAGGATGCGCAGCGTTTTGAAGGCTCCGATGATGGTACCCAGCTTGAGGAAGGCAGTAACGTGAGCCCAGAGAGAGGGGTTGCCCTAGAAGGACAACAAACTGGCAGTCATGTTGCTCCAGCTGCAGCATACTGCCAGGTTTGCTCCAGTGACGAGGAGGGAGGGGATGATGAGCTCACTGACTCTACGTGGGTGCCTGATAGGAGAGAGGAGGGGGAGGCACATCTTCAACGAGGCAGGAGGCCCTCCAGGGGCCAGCCTAAGGGCAGCCAACCGACTGCATCACAACGCAGAGCCCTGCAAGGGCGCTGGTGACTCCGCACGTTATTCCAAACGTTCTTTGGTGTGGGCCTTTTTTGAGACTTGTGCAGAAGATCGCACCGTTGCTATTTGCAACATATGTCTGAAGCGTATCAAGCGTGGACTAGACAGCAAGCGCTTGGGCACCACATGCTTAATGAGACATATGTCGAGCTCCCCTGCAGCCTGTTGGCAACTCTACCTAAAAGACCCACACCAAAGAACAAGGCGGACCTCTCCTTGCTCCTCCTCAGCTGAGATCTCCAACCCCACTATACCTTCAGTCCTCTCAGAAACCTGCACTGAGAGGAATGAAGGTGTAGAATTAGGTGTGCCACTGCCAAGTACTTGTGGGCAATCTGCTATTGGTACACCAATGTCCGATTCTAGCAGGCAGATTTCCCTACCCCAGTTGCTCCACCGGCGAAAGAAGTTCGCTCCCAGCCATCCATATGCCTAGCAGTTGAATGCTAGCTTGGCTAAATTGCTAGCACTTTAACTGCTGCCTTTTCAGTTGGTAGACTCTGTCCCCTTCTGTGAGTTTGTGCAATGTGTGGTACCTCAGTAGCAGGTTCCCCAATGCCACTTTTTTCACGGAAGGTGATTCCGGCTCTCTACCGGCATGTGGAAGGCAATGTCCATGCCTCGCTGGACAGGGCTGTCAGCAGTAAGGTGTATATTACCGCTGACTCATGGTCCAGCAGGCATGGACAGGGATGTTACCTAGTATCTATCACCACACACTGGGTGACTCTGCTGGCAGCTGGGAAGGATGCAGGACAGGGTGCAGTAGTGTTAGAGGTTGTTCTGCCACCACGCCTCCAAAATTCTACTAGTGGTGATTCTGCCACACCTCTCTCCTCCACCCCCTCCTCTTCTTCCTCCGTGGCCTCTTCCTGTGCTGATTTGTCCTCGGAACCAGCAGTGTGCCGTAGGCGTTAAAGGGGCTACGCAGGCAAAAAGATGCCATGCGGTGCTTGAGCTGGTGTGCTTGGGGGACAGGAGCCACACTGGGGCAGAGATTCTGTCAGCTCTGCAGGGGCAGGTTGATGCCACACCAGCTTAAGCCAGGAATGGTGGTTTGCGACAATGGCGCCAACCTCCTCTCTGCACCCTGACAGGGACAACTGACCCATGGGGCCCTGTTTGGGTCATGTCCTTAACTTGGTGATGCAGCGGTTCTTGGGCAGGTACCCGGGCTTACAGGATGTCCTGAGGCAGGCCAGGAAAGTCTGTGTGCATTTACGCCGGTCATATGCCAGTGCTCGGCTGGCTGACTTCCAAAAGGAATTTAACCTGCCCAAGAACCGCCTAATCTGTGACATGCCCACCAGGTGGAACTCAACGTTGACCATGCTGCAGCAGCTGCACAAGCAGCAGAGGGCCATCAATGAGTACCTGTGTGACTGGCACCAGGACAGGGTCAGGGGAGCTTGGTTGCCCCCCCCCCCCCCGCCTGTGGGCTATGATCAGGGATGCATGCACTGTCCTGTCACCTTTTGAGAAGGCCATGAGGATGGTGAGCAGTGACAAGTGACAGTGCATGCATCAGTGACACTGTCCCTCTTGTCCACCTGTTGGAGCACACGCTGCGTGGAATAATGGACAGGGCACTTGAGGCAGAACAGAGGCAGGAAAAGCAGGACTTCCTTACCTCTCAAGGCCCCCTTTATCCAGACAGTGTTCCTGCGTGCCCGCCAATCAGACAGGAAGAGGACGAGGAGGATTGTGTCAGCATGGAGGTGGAGCCTAGCACTCAGCATCAGCAGCAGTCTTCTAGGGATCATTCACAGTCCAAAGAAACCTATGAACTTGTACGTGGCTGGGAGGAGGTGGCTGCGGATCATGTCACCCTTAGTGACCCAGAGGACTCCGGACCGAATGCCTCAGCAAACCTACACTGCATGGCCTCCCTGATGATCCTGCAAAGCCTGCAGAAGGATCCTCGTATTCATGGTATCAAGGAGAGGGATCATTACCGGCTGGCAACCCTCCTTGATTCACCTTACAAGGGTAAGGTTGCGGACCTTATCTTGCCGTTGCAGAGGGAGCAGGGAATGAAACCTCTTCAGGAGGCCTTGCAGAAAGGTTTGTGCAACGTGTTTCCAGAGCCTGGGAGATTTAAATTTCCTGGTCCTCCTGGACAACGTGTTGATGAAGCTTTGGTCAGTCAAAGAAGGAGCGGTGGAGAAGGTGGCCGTCTGACCGATGCGTTCAGCCAATTTTTTTTTTTTTTAGTCCACAGCCCCAAGGTATGATCGGTTCCAGCAACCATCGCCAGCGTCTGATTAACATGGCAGGAATACCTAGGGGCAAGGTCAGACTTGAACACCTTTCCCATCGAAAATCCTCTGGGTTACTGGGTCTTGAGGATGGTCACTGGCCAGAGCTTACACAATATGCAATTGAGCTACTGGTCTGTCCTGCATCCATCATTCTTTCGGAACGCACATTCAGTGCTGCTGGAGGCTTTGTAACTGATCACAGGGTGCGCCTGTCCACCGAATCGGTCGAACGGCTGACCTTCATAAAAATGAATCAGTCTTGGATCACCAGCTACCAAGCACCTGATGCTGACGTAACGAATAATTTTTTTTTAATGTGAGACCCCTTTAAAACGGCCTATGCTGATGCTGAGTGACTATCCTCTTCCTCCTCAATGTTCATGCTGATAGCTTGTAAGAGCATTTTTGGTTCTGGGCACCGCCACCAGTGGCTAAGGCCCAATTTTTCAGCCCCTGTTTAACAGGGGCATGTAATTACAATTTTTGATGCAATACTTTGTATCAGGGCTCATTCCTGCGCTCCATCTAGAGTATCTGTGAGGGGTTGCAGTGTTGTGGCACCAGCACCAGTGCCTTAGAGCCCATTCACACAGGGGCAACACGACTTCCAGCGCGACTTTGGGAGGCAACTTGGACACGACTTGAGTATGAATCACAGCACGACTTGGGGCAACTTACAACACAACTTGAAGTCGCCTCCAGGACAGGGAACTTTACAAGTGGCCAATCAGAGCTTATCAGCTGTGTGTGGGAAGGAGGGGGCTGGCTGTTTAGTGGAGGAAATTACTTTGTTTCCTTTCTGCTTCCTGTAAAGTTGCCTCAGTATGAACAGTGATCAGACTTGGAGGCAACTTCCATTGAAATCAATGGGTACAAGTTGCCTTCAAGTCGGATTGAAGTAGTACAGGAACCTTTTCTGAAGTCGGAGCGACTGCAGTAGTGTGCATTAAGATGGATCCATTCATTTACATTGATTTTTTCATGTAGCGCGACTTGAGGCGACTAGGGACGACTTGGGGCGACTTGAAGTCGGATTTAAAAGTTGCCCCTGTGTGAATGGGCTCTTAGGCCCAATTTTTCAGCCCCTGTTTAACAAGGGCATGTCATTACAATTCTTGATCTAATATTTCACAGCAGGGCCCGTTCCTGCGCCCACCAAGAGTTTGTGAGGGCTTAGTGTTGTGGCAACACCAACACCTAAGGCCCAAATTGCTGCAGGCCCCTACTTTCAAACATCCAACTTACAAATGACTCCTACTTGCAAACGGAAGGAGACCACAGGAAGTGAGAAAATCTACCCCTAGGAAGGGAAATTCTCTCCTATAAGAGTTCCTTGTTTCACTAAAAACCCTAAATTTTCAAAATCCATTTGTCATTGGGACAGAAAGTGAGGTGAAATCTTCTGAACAGGTGCACAGACAGCAAAACAAATGTTACAGGGGTGATAATCCTTCCCTATGTTTTCCAAAAAGCTTAAAAATAGATTTTTTTTTTGGCTGGAGCTACCTGTAAAAAAAATGTACCAGTTCAAAATTACAAACAGATTCTACTTAAGAACAAACCTAGAGTCCCTGTCTTGTTTGCACCTCCTGTATACTGCTGTTCAGAGTATATAGGGCCCGGGGGCCCCATGCCTTTCCGTTCTTTTTTTTTTTTTCTTGGGTGGGGGGGTTCCCCTTAATATCCATACAAGACCCAAATGGGGTGGGGGTGTTCTCAATGATTGTTCATCCATATTGCTGGGACCAGACATGACATTAAAGCCGCAAGCAGTTTTAAATGACTTTTTTTTTTTTTCTCTTTAGAAATGTCATTTTGAGCAGGGACTGTTCTAAACACGGGAAACACACGCCACTTTACAGGCATACTATAGACACCCCCACCCCCGGCATGATATTTAAAGGAATATTTCACTTCTATTAACTTTAAGCATCATTAAAATCACTGCTCCCGAAAAATGGCTGTTTTTAAAACTTTTTTTTTGCATTGATACATGTACCCTGGGGCAGGACCCGGGTCCCCAAACCCTACTAAGGACAATAACTTGCATATTAGCCTTTAAAAATCACACTTTTGATTTCTCACGTTCGAGTCCCATAGACTTTAATGGGGTTCGAAAGTTCGCGCAAACTTTCGTTCCGTTCGTATGTTCTGATCCGAACCGGGGGGTGTTCGGCTCATCCCTACCTCTGACCAGTTTCCTCCTGACTCTTTCATCCAGCTCGGAATGTCGACCTGATCCAGGGAGGGTCTGTTGTATCAAATAGCTTCAACTTCTTAATAGACTTCACTGTACTTCTAGGCATCGAAAAAGCCTTTGAAAGTCGTGTATCCATCCTGAATTGCACCTGTTCACAGCTTTATCCCGGAGATCTTTTGGCAGTGCTTTGCCACCCATAGTTGATTACTTCAGTGTCAGGACCGGGGACTTTTTTTTTTTTTTTCATGCTGAGCTAATCAAAATGATTACAGCTGGTCAGTTGAAAGTCAAATGGCGTTTGTCATTGAGAAGGTGATTAGCTTACACCTGATTGAATGTATGTAGTCATTTTTAGGAGGGGGATGATCCTTTTTTCCAACTCGGTGATTTCTGTTTTTAATTTTTTTTTTTTTTTTTCTTTTGACATGTTGCTGTTATCTTTCACTTGGATGTCATAAGTTGCACTGAGTAAATACAGCTTGATAAAACAAACTGTTTTAATTTCAGGCTACAAAGCAACAAAATGTTCTTATTTTAAAGAGGGTGATTATTTTCTATACCCATTGTATACATTTATCAATGCTTTCTTTTAAAACTGCAAGTACTGCAAAGTTTCTTTGCTGATCTGCTAGAAATCTAGTGTGCTTCTCATTTCCAGTTTGAGCAAACTGTGCCTCTACCACATAACCCCGTACACATGGGCAGAATGTCGGAAGACATTTGCCGATAAAAAAAATAAAGGCCCACATTCTGCCCGTGTGTATGTCTGCCAAACTGACCGTATGCTGGAAAACCAGCAGACCAACTCCCAATCAGTGCTCTCAGCTAATGGAGAACGCTGATTGGAGTGTTCTGGCGGGCCCTGTCCCCTGTCCCCTGTCAGATCACAACAGCTCAGCAGGGGAGATCGTTGAACTAACCTCGCATGGTTAGTACAGTGGCTCCTGACTTGTTGCCTGAATTGTCAGTGTGTACCTGGCTTTATCTTTAAGCAATGTTATCGGCCTGACCTGTTCTCCAGTTGGGGTGGAGAGGTGAGATGTTCTGTACCCAAGCAAAAACTGCATTTTTTTTTTTTTGTGGGTGAAGAGTGATGATGCTACCACTGGAGGGTTCCACTTTCAGTACACTATTTTAATTACTTTTTTACAGTATAGTGCCAACAGTTTGCTCAGCGCTTTACAAAATGAAGTCATACATTAGTTACAATGCAATTTGGTACAGGAGGAATCAGAGGGCCCTGCTCGTTGGTGCTTACAATGTAAGATTTTTTTGGGTACTTGAAATGGCAGAGTTGTTATCTTAGTCACAGGGTTTAGATATTGGGACTGGCTGCAGAACAACTATGCAAATATATTGCAAATAAATCTTTTAATTTAATTTTTCCTTTTTAATGTTTTTTTTTTTTTTTTTTTTTGACAAGCTTTCTGCATTATTAAAGTGAAAAAAATGTATAAATGTTGGCAGTGGTTGCCCATTTACAGTTTGGAGAAGAACGTAAGGACCTTGTTTTGGGGCATGGCTTGGCAGCAATATGTAGCCAGAAACACGACTTGTGAGCTCCGCTGAGACTCTAGCTGCCTTAAATCTCCTGATCTTGGAACGGTCTAGCACTCCGGTGATTACTACATCTCTCGCCTAGCAGCTGCTGTGTCTTACACCTGCCAGGAGGATATCCAAACGCAGCCTTGCCTCTCGCCTTGCTCCGGACCATGCGGCCCGGCACGAAAGTCGGCCAAGGAGAGGTACAAGGAGGCAGCACAGAAGCTGTTTTCACCGCCTGGTACTCGGGACACATCAGAACTGCCTGAAGACATAGCGGCTCAGACTGATGCTGATGATACAGTACCACTTGAAGACCAGACGGCGCCATTACTGCCATGGGACACTGAGTACAGCCCCTGTGAGTCAGACCCCACATGTGACCACGTCCCGCAGCTCGGCTGGACCCGAACCTACACTGAGAGATCTCTGCGGTTACGTCATGTAACTTCTCCATTGCAGCCCTAGCATCGGAGGATAAGGAGGTGAAAGCTGAAATGTCCTTACGCCAGGATATGCAAAAATTAGGAGACCGCACCTCAGCTATTGAAGGGTGCATCAGTATCATAGAAGATGAATGGGCCCCCATGCAGAGAGTCACACGCTCAGCAGCTGCTGGTGGCCAAACATGCCGCAAGACTTGACGTTTTAGAAAATAGCCTTCGCAGGAACAATATCAGGGCTATTGGTATCCCTGAAAAGATGGAGGGGGGAAAACCCGGTACATTTTAGAGCAATGGCTGCTGAGCAAGTTTGGGAAGAAGTGCTTCTCATAAATGTTTGCAGTAGAGCACGCACACCGCGTCCCCACCAGACACTTGCCTCCTGGTAATCCTCCTCGAGCTTTCCCGTTTAAACTGCTCAATTATAAAGACCGAGATGCTATCCTTTCTAAAGCACGATCATTGGGCGACGCTCTAGTAATGGATAAGTTTAAGATTTCTGTTACTGAATTTTTTTGGCCGAGGTGCAAAAGCAACAGGCCCAGTTCAACGAGATCAAGAAGAGACTTTGCTCCATTGAGCTGCAGTATGCCATGCTCTATCCCGCCTACCTGCGTGTGGTAGCCAAATATGAAGTGCATTTCTTTGAAAAACCCACACTGGTAATGCAGTGGTTGGATAGAGAGGGGCACTCCCTACGTGATGAGCTAAGCAGACGCCGGAGAGCAACCTGATTGTTAAACTCCATACCTTATGCCACGCTACCTCTAAAGAGAGTCAGTTCAATTTGCTTATAGTGATCCTGCAAAGGCGGAGGACTATATACACAAATCGCATCAAAACCAACAGTGGCCTGGTGCCTGTTGGCTCCTCAATGCTGGACACTGAACTTGGCCTCCAAGTTACAAGTCCCTCGGACATTTAGTTCTTTTTTTTGATAAGTTGGACCCTGTTGGTCCCTCGCTCTCTACCTGCCTAATCTCTTTATTTACAGGGGCTATCCTTATGATCAAGGACTGTCCTATGCCTCTTGGAACAAATCTATGCATATGGGGTTTTTTTTTTTTTTTTGTCCTCATGGGTTGCTGCCTGGGTATTACACGAGCCGCTATAGGTCTTACCCACCGCTTCATACCATGCATGATTTTGTCTTAATACCCCATGGCTAAATGTAATGTGATAACAAGCTGGAATGTACAGGGCCTTGGAGACAGAGTGATGCGGTTGACGGTGACCCACATGCTCAAACGCCTGGGTTCCTCTGTGGTGTCTACAGGAGACCCATTTGTTGCCTGGTCAGATATCCCTGTTTTCTGTCAAGGTGTTTGGTACCCAGTTTCACTCTGTCTTCTCCTCCTACTCCAGAGGGGTCAGCATGTTGGTTTGTACAAATGTGCCCTTTGCATGCTCAATCTCGCTCGTATGGTCGATTTATATTCTTATGGTTTGCACTGCATTATGAATGTGTATGTTCCTCCTTTTCTCAGGGAAGTTGTCAAACTTTTAGCTAACTTTCTGACATCACCCCAACATACCTGCAATCATTGTAGGTGACTTTAATAATTGCCTAGATGCAGAACTTGATAAATACTCCTAGACGGGCTCAACACATAATCTGGGAAGGGGCCAGACTTCCTTTGCTCGGCTTCTATCGGAGCTTGGCTTGAGGGATGTTTGGAGGCCTAAACACCCACAGGTAAGGTGATACTCGTGCCACTCGACCACGCATGGGGGACTTTCCAGGATCGACCCTAGTCTAGGCAACGATGCAATGCTCCCATTGGTATCATCCTCACAATATGAAGCTAGAACTATCTCTGACCATTCTCCGCTATGTATCAAAATTCTTACGTCAGGGGTATCCAAGCAGGTTTGTTGGAAAATTAACCAGTTTTGGTTGTTATTCCCTAACCCTGATCCCATACATCATAACTTGTCTACATTTATAAACCTTAACAAACCAATGGCCACCCCTGGTATTTTCTGGGATGCACTGAAGGCCTTTTTAAGAGGCCAATTTATCAAAACCATCGCTACCATTAAGGCCAGGACCGGGACCTAGCAACAATCCGTGCTTAGGGAGGTTGAGAGGGCAGACCGAAAGGGCTTGGAAGGAGGATCAACATATAGTTAGGGACATGGTTTTAACAAAAGCTAAAAACAAAAGGTTCTTTCTTCAACAGATTTTGAACAAGGGGAAAGTACAGGCCATATGCTGGCTCTGATGGTACGGTCCCAAAGGGGATCCTTACATATAGAGGCAATTACTAGTCCATCAGGACACCTGTTGGTCTCTCATGCAGACATTCTGTCCACGTTTAGAGATTTCTGTGCTGATGTGTACTCTAAGGTCTATCCAATTCTAGATGAAATACGGTTCTTTCTTGACAAGAGCCATGTCCTGCAGCTCTCGGCTTCGTATGCAGAGCAATTGATCTTCTTATGATTAAAGAGATGCTTGAGGCACTGGCACGTTCTTCTCCCGGCAAGTCTCCAGGAGCGGATGGCTTGCCGGCGGAGGTGCACAAACGCTACTCTGAGACGCTGATGCCCCAATTGAGGGAGGTATCGCTAGATGCTTTAGAAAGCAGACGCTTGCCCCAGGCTATGAATGAAGCGATAATTCTATTGCTAAAACCAGGTAAGGAGGCCGATTCCCCAGATTCCTATAGGCCCATTTCGTTGCTAACAACGGATATAAAATTACTAGCCAGGGTTCTGGCTACTAGAATGGCCAAAGTTATCCACAAAATTGTCCATAAAGATCAATCGGGATTCACTCCCTCTAGGTCCACAGCCATTAACATCAGACTATTTCTCAAGCTCCAGCTACCAGTCGACAATCCAGGCCAGGGAGCGATTCTATCCTTAGACGCGGCTAAGGCCTTCAACAGTGTTGAGTGGCCTTACCTGTGGGAAGTGCTGAAGCGCTTTGGACTGGGAGATAACTTTATTGCCTGGGTGAGGTTATTGTATGTGGCCCCTACAGCTAGAATACACGTGAATGGAGATCTCTCTGACCAGTTTCCCCTCTTTAGGGGCACGAGACAGTGGTGCCCATTGTCACCCCTGTTATGCATTAGCCATGGAACCATTGGCGGCTACAATATGGTCATCCACGACTATTGCAGGCTTTAAGAGTATCAGGCATTGAAAAGATCTCCCTCTACGTGAAAGACACCCTTCTCTATTTGGCAGGCACATCCCTCACCAGCGCAATGGCGGTGATTCAGCACTTCAGCTCATTGTCAGGATTCTCCATCAACTGGAACAAATCAGTTCTCTTGCTTTTAGATGACCCACTGGTTTCGCTGCCGGTTGATGCAGAGTCCCTCAAAGTTGTCTCATTTTATATACCTGGGATTGCAGGTTTCTGCTAACCTGCTGGCCTATCTGGAAGAAAACTTGGTGTAAATGACCTTTGACAGTAATAGGAAAGATAAACCTCATTAAAATGGTCTGGGGCCCCCAACTGTTATACATTATGCACAATTCCCCTCAGTGGATATCTCGCAGATGGTTCACACTTGTTGATGCTTTGTTCAGACCTTTTGATATGGAAAAAACAGGTAGCTAGGATCAGTCTTTCTACTCTGCAGTATGGCAAACATCAGGGAGGAGCAGCAGTGCCTAACCCTAAGCTTTATTTCTATGCTTCTCAACTACAATACCTGAGTGGTCTTGGATCACCTAGTGAATCTAACCCGATTGATGGCCTACTGTGGACAAGAACGCAAACTACCTCCGTTTTTAGCAGGTTTACCTCATCTGCCACAAACAGCGCCTACTATTCTCTTAAAACAAAAAAACTTTGGACTACTGTTAGGAATAGCTTGAGGGTGTCAGGATTTCTTGAAAAAACCCTGCTATGGTGCATCCCTAATCTTGCGGAAATAAACTGGAAAGTTTCCAGATATGGAGATTGGCTGCTATTTGTAATATCTCCCAATTATATAACCAAAATATATTACATTAATTCATGGACCAGTTCAATTCTATAAATACCTCCAATTGAGACATGCTCTCCAGGCCCAGAGCCGTGTATCTACACTACTGCTCTTGCGTCATTCCCTGATAAGGGACATCTTTTATGGACAGGAGAAAAAGGCCTGATATCTCTGATATCTCATATCTACTCAAGCTTACTAGCACCTACACAGGACCCCACAGCCCTACCGTGTAGAGGGGGCTGGACAGAGGACCTAGGGGAGATGACTGACGAAACCTGGGAATTATGCTTGCAGTCTGGGCCAATCACATCAGTCGCATAGGCTATCTCATTTTATTCTTGTTACATAGGGTTTACACCCGTACAATTGCATCATTGGTGAAGGAGATTGTGCCCCAAATGCAGTAGGGAGGAGGGATCTCTAATCTATTTAATCTGGCGCTGTCCCAAACTAAACCGATACCGGGCTGAAATAACCGAAGATATTTCTAGTGTACCAGGATAGGGTCCCATTGGATCCCCTGGTTTGTATCTTAGGAGCTATTAATGAAGAAATGTATCCCTCACCTGCCAGTATAGCAGTGATCAGATTATTATATCTAGCTAGAAAGCTAGTGGCCAGATTCTGGCTCTCCCCACATATTCCCACTAAAAAACAATGGGTAGAACAGGTTAACTACATCCTTGTCAGGGAGCACCTAACACAGCATAGACCTGCAACTCGCAAATGTTATTCCTTATGGCAGACATGGTTGGTAACTCCAGGGGGAGCACCCCCGCAACTGGTTCTACATCGGCTACTACAGGTATAACAAAAAAGTCAGGTGTAAATCCAACTTGGACTCTTTAGAAGAGCACAAGGACAGGGTCTGCTATTTTACCTTACCAGCTAATTTCAACCTATGTACACACTTTCTGATTGTAGGGGGGGGGAGCATCCCCCCCCAAGAACAGGTAGAATATGGGTGTTCTTGTTCACTGTTTGGCCCGTTGGCCCCCGGTTTTGCTGTTTTGAGTTGGAGGCTTAGACCCTGCCCACTCGGCACAGATTCATTTTCTTTACCTTTTTTAAAGATAGGTCATTGTGCTTTATGTTGTGTCATCGTTTTATTTTCTTGACTTGCATTCCGCATAATCTTTGGATGTGAAAACTGCTTACGGTTTCTTATTTTCTCTTGTATGTAACATGTAATTTACTACGCATGACACAATAAAACTCTCGGATTTAAAAAAAAAAAAAAGACCTTGTATTGGCACAGTATGACTAATTACAATTACTCCGCAAATGGAAAAACATGCAATTTGAATCCATACCTGCTAGACTGATGACATTCAAGACCACAATAAACTAGCTAAATTGTCCATTAGAATACAAAAGTACTTAGCTTGCTACTGGAGGTTTTTTCTTTTTCTTTTCCACATGAAAAGTATGTTAAAAAAAAAAAAAAAAAAAAAAAAGCTTTGCATCTGCAGACTTCATCTTGGTAATGGTGGGTTTTTTTTTTTTTTTTTTAATGTGAAAGTCCTCCTATTCAGTGTTAATATCAAAATCAGAATGCCAAAATGTCCACCACCAATGCATTTTAAGAACCCTTAAGAGTTCTTGCACTCGTCACATGCAATAACGCTCATACTGTAGAGCGATATAGAAGCAAATACTCCACAAAACGTAAAATCATCTGAACAGAATTCATCAATGTCCTTGTTGGAAGCTTGGTGTACAATTTTTTTTTTTAAATGGAGGCTTGGCTGTTAACGACAAATTAAAGTTCAAAGTGAGGCTTGGTGGTTAATGACCCATAGGCATGATGCAGTCCAAATCGTGGTGTGGTTGCGGCCGTTTGGGTGTATATATAGTGGTGATGCAGCATGGTGCCCCTGCCCTGGGAAGATGTCACGTATGATGAAACATGGGTGGAGTTGCATGCTGACATCGTTCTGCTTCGTGTTCCCTGAAGTGGTGTTTGCTGTCTGAGTTTTTTCTATTGCACAAATTTAAAAGTTTTGATACAAGTGCATTTTTAACATTAGTTTAGTTAAGATTTTACACTTTGTAGTATTTTCTTATAAATCTCTGAGCCTTATTGGATAGTGACGTGTGGAGGAACATTTTAAGGATTCCTGTTACCTTGGGAGGGTGCCAGTAGATGTGTGGTCTTGACAATCTTTAACCCGTGGGACATCTATTTTGGTGTTATTTTGATATGAACACTGAATAGAGGGCTTTTCTCATAACGTAGACTCTTCATACATTTTTTTTTTTTTTTTCATGTACCGTATATACTCGCGTATAAGTCGAATTTTTCAGCCCCTTTTTTGGGGCTGAAAGTGCCCCCCACGACTTATACTCAAGTCACCGCTGTCTGCCTACATGATCAGCGTGTCATGCAGGCAGACGGCGGCCAGCGTGTACTACATTACACTCAGCAGTGGCTCTCACTGTTCAAAAAAAAAAAGCCGCACCTCCTCTTTGATAGGCTGTACACTGCCTATCACGGACATTCTCTCATCCTCGGCCGTGGTATGAGGATGAGGGAACGTCCGTGATAAGCTAACTACTGGGAAATGGAGTTTATATATATATATATATATATATATATATATATATATATATATATATATATATATATATATATATATATATATATATATATATATATATATATATATATATATATATATATATATATATATATATATATATTCTTTATTATTCTTTATATTATCACAGTACATGTTTCCCTTCAGGGGAATATTAAGTACATCATAAACTAAAAGAAAATTCATTATATCCCTCCCACCCCTATCCCCCCCCCCCCCCAAAAAAAAACCCACCAATCTCGCCGCAGTCCCACTCCCTCCTTCCTCACGTCCTTTCTGCTTCTGACTCCAGCAGGAGGTTCTCCTCCGCTCTCCTGAAATCGAGCTATTTCTGCCATGTCTTAAGGTATTTCTCTCTTGTACCTTCTATTAGGTGTATTGACTCCTCTAAGGATCTTACCCACTCCACTCTTATTATCCAATCCTTCACATTTGGAGCTTCCAGGGCTTTCCATAAGCAAGGTATTAAAGCTTTTGCAGGGTTCAATAGAAACGGCACTAAAAGCCTGCAGTATTGGGGTACTTCCATCTCTGTATTATGGAACAAGCACGTCCAGGGTTTTTTTTTTATCTGTTCTCCCGTTATCTGTGTAATTTTGCCTATGATTTTTTTTTTTTTCCCAGAAGGGGTAGATTTTGGGGCAATCCCACCATACATGTGCAAAGGTACCCCCCTCCCCACACCCCCTCCAGCAGGTTGGAGGACTTTCTAACCTATATTCATGCGCCCTTTGGGGGGTCACGTACCACCTTGCTAATAATTTATAGCTCATTTCATATGTTTGAGTATCTCTTGCCGGTGCGTACACCATTTTAAGTATCTTAAGCTGATGTTCCTCATTTCTCAACGGTCCTATTTCTCTTTCCCACTGGCCCAGGTATGCAGGGAGCCTCTTGTTTGCTTTGTCTCTCAATATTTTATAAATTTTAGATATTGTGCCCATTTTACTTGGGGGGAGTGCTTAATACTTTTTCTATTGCCCGTAATTGACCTTTTCCCCTCAGTGGTTGTGGGAGAGTGTGTGTAAAGTGCTGTTACTGTGCGTATCTCCATTTATCCAGAGGTTTACTTCCCCATTCCCTCGTGATTTCTGTGTACGTGTAAAGTCTATTTCCCCTCATCACATCACGTAGTTGAATTACCTTTTTTTTTGCCCACCTTGTAAAATATACATATTCCTCCTTTCCCGGCTAAAAATTTGTGTTAGTGAGTGATATAAGTGGTGAGTTATAATCCCATTTAAGTTTCTTACCCTGTCCCAAATCCTAAATGTGTTTTTTGTCAAAATGTTAGTGTGACTCGCTAACTCACGCAACTGTGGCGGAATCCATACCATTTTTTCTAAATCTGCCCCGCATTGTGCCCTTTCTATATCCACCCAACTTTTCCCTTTTCTACCGTGCAACCAATCTACAATCCTAGCGATCGAGATTGCTTCATAATATATTTTAAAATCCGGGGCACCCAATCCTCCCTGTCTTTTATCCCTGGACATAGTGTCATATGCTATGCTTGGGCGTTTACTTGCCCAGATATATCTCAGTACCATAGATTGTAGCTTTCTTAAGAAATCAGGGAGGGGGGGGCATGCAATAGGAATCATTGAAAAAGTGTAAATCAGCATTGGGAGGACAAACATTTTTACAGCACTTATCCTGCCAATCCATGACAAAGATCGATATTTCATCAGGTTCAATTGATTCTTTATCTTGTTAAGCAAGGGGATATAATTGGCTTTAAACAGGTCCTTTGGATGTGCTGTCAGTTTTATACCCAGATATCCCAGCTCCCTCCTACGCTAAGTAAAGGGAAACTTGGACTGAATTGCTCTCTGCTCTCCCATCTGTAGTGTTATATTTAACAGTTCAGATTTACCCATATTTATTTTAAAATTCGCAAGTCCCCCATATCGTTTAATCTCCTCAAAGGATAGGGATTGTTGTTCTGGGACTGGAGATAAAACAGAGCAGGTCATCGGCAAACGCCACCACCTTATGTTCCCTTTCTCCAGCCCAGATTCCCTTGATATCCGGGTTCTTGCGAATCGCTTCCAATAGGGGTTCCAGGGTTAATATAAACCGAATTTGGGATAAAGGACATCCCTGTCTTGTCCTGTTAAATAATTCAAGGGTAGAAGACAGGGTTCCATTAACTCTGACTCTAGCTCTTGGATGGTGGTACAGAGAGACGATCCACCTCATCATCCTCTCACCTACTCCCATGTACTGTAATACTTCAAACATAAACCCCCAGTCAACTCTATCGAAGGCCTTTTCGGCGTCGATAGACATGAAGACTCCCGGAAGGCCTCTTCTGCTTATCTCTTGAATCAGAAGGATTGCTTTCGGGGAATTATCCCTCCCCTCCCCTCCCTGCCCGGCACGAACCCCACCTGATCATTATGCACCCACTTGGGTACCCAGGCCTTTAGCCTATCTGCTAATATTTTAGCAAATCGAGAGATCGGCCTATAGCTACCTGGGGATGCTGGATCTTTACCTTCCTTTTAAGATGAGGGTGATATGGGCCAGGAGGGACTCCTCTCGCAGCGTCTCTCCCTCTCCCAGGGCGTTTAGGTAGTTACAGAGCTTAGGTGCTAGAAATTTCAAACTTTTTGGAATATAAAATGGAGTATCCGTCGGGGCCTGGGCTCCTCCCAAGGGCAATATTACTTATTGCTCTTTCTACCTCCTCCTGCGAGATTGGAGTCTCCAGGAGTTCAACCTCTTCTTTCTCTGCCCTGGGAAGGTCTAGGCCCCGCAGATACTTCCTAATATCCTCCTTCCTCCTCTCTCCTTCTTTCCTACCCACCCTATATAGGGTGCTATAGTAGGAATGAAATACTTCTGCTATTTTAGGGGAGGAAAATTCTAACCCACCTCCATTTCTAATCTTGGGTATAAAGGGTTTTTTTTTTTTTTTTTTTTTTCCCTTTAACTCTCCTCGCCAACCATTTGCCTGATTTATTACCCCCCTGATATTTTTCCTTGTTTATAAAATCAAAAGCACATTTCCTATCCTGTTCTAGCAAATCTTCTAATTCCCTTTTTTTCCCCTATTGTTTGTCTATCGGGTATCCCCCTTGGTCACGTCCCTTGTTCGAGTTCTTGGATCTCTTTATAGACCTTTTTCCTCCTCTTTTTCCCTGCTCCTATACTAATCAGGACCCCTCTTATGTACGCTTTATGAGCCTCCCAAAGTGTAGCCCTAAAGCGAAGAAGGCATAGTAGCGGGACTTTGTGTGAGGCATGTCAATGAATGCATAGGCTAGTTGGTCAGAATCAAATTAAATTGACCTGAAACCAGTATTGTATCTATAATTCGTAATGTTATGTAATGTCCATAGTTCGTAAAGCCTGCAATACCATAATCGCAAAGGATTTTCCAGATGTTAATGGTACAAAATAGTTTAAGAATATTATCGTAGGTCATACTTCAAAAATAAGAATACATCATAGGACATAGTTAAGCGTATACAGGCAATCAGACAGTAGACATAATTCATACAATAGGTACAATTTCAGAAAAAGAATTAATCTTATTATATAATAAAACTATATGTGCATCCATGAGTTGGTAACTCAACGTGTTTCTTGGCTTTCAACCAATCATGAGTCAGATGCAAATTAACTAAAAATTAGAGCAATGAAACCTCTATTGGTATACAAACAATTATGGATAGGTAGAAGGTTAAGTACAAAGGAAACGTAAGTTTCAATGATACAAACAATTCATTGGTCAATGATGACCAATGTACTGGGATTCATAAGTGGTCTGGGTCAACAAAGTCTCACCCGGGGTTGAGGCAGAGCACATTCCCCCAAATCCATGGGCCACAGCCGCCAGGAAGACCGGAGCACCCCAAAACCATCGCCAGGCGGGAGTCAACAACCAGGGCGCAGAGCACAAGGAAAGCTGTAAGGAAGGAAAGGAGATGACTGAGTGAAGGTGAAAAGGGATGGGAATATTTGTGTGTGTGTGTAAAAATGGATGTATCAGCCTAGGCTGCACATCAAGGGATGGATGGGTGTGCATGTGTGAATCACTGGGAAAAGTGATGGGTCATGGATAATAATGGCGAGCGATAAGTGTATGGGAAAGGGAATGTGTGTGCATGATGAGGACAAACCAAGATTGCAGAAGACCTGAATAGAAGTGTGGGGAGTTGAAGTGATTACCTGTGTGTTGCAAGTGCAGAGCAGGCTGGTCGCTCCCCTACCACGGCGATGCATGAAGTGAACCGGTTAAATGCTGTGGGTTGGGGGCGTGCTCACGCCAGCGTCACGTAGGTGCATGATGACGGCATGTGAAGGGGAGGGAAGACTCCCTCCACGATAAAATCAATCACGGTGACCTTCCGCCCCCACACCGCTAATGCCCAAGCTGGAAAAAACTCCCTACTGGCTCCCGCAGTGCGGCGTCAGGAGGTGCCACATGCGGGACGCCAAGGTCGCGGCCCGCCCCCATCATGACGTAGGATGGGTCACTGGGCGCATCGCAACCCCGGAAATGGGACAAGAAAGACACCAGTACCACCTCCCAGCTGAAGAGTGATTGTAGATACAAAGTGGGCAATAATAAGGAATCATGTATATCATTAGGGAAAGGGAATAAAAATAACAAAAATCTTGCACTGAATTTAATCAATATGCAACAGGGATAGGGATTCTTGCATTGAATTTAATCAATATGCGTAGAAGGGTCCGTGAATACCTTGCTAATATAAAGGAAAAAGTAACAAAAGAATAGAATTTATAATGTAGATTGTAAGGGTGGATTGATCAGGTCACAGAAAGTGGGTGTCTTTCACCCAAATATTGGATATAACAAAAGTGAAGTTCTGACCTGTCCACACCAATAAATGCACTGAGATGTCTCCGTCCCAGTTATTTGAAGGGATAGTAGTGGGACTTTGCATGAGGCATGTCAATGAATGCATAGGCTAGTTGGTCAGAATCAAATTAAATTGACCTGAAACCAGTATTATATCTAGAATTCGTAATGTCCATAGTTCGTAAAGCCTGCAATACCATAATCTCCAAGGATTTTCCAGATGTTAATGGTACAAAATAGTTTAATATTGTTGTAGGACATACTTCAAAAATAATACATCGTAGGACATAGTTCCAGCTTGGGCATTGGCAGTGTGGGGGCGGGAGGTCACCGTGATTGATTTTATCGTGGAGGGAGTCTTCCCTCCCCATGCCGTCATCATGCCCCTACATGTTGGCGTGAGCACGCCCCCATCCCGCTGCAGTTAACGGCGGCCTTTGACCGGTTCACTTCATGCCTCGCTGCGGTAGGGGAGCGACCAGCCTGCTCTGCACTTGCATCACACAGGTAATCACTTCAACTCCCCACACTTCTATTCAGGTCTTTTGCAATCTTGGTTTGTCCTCATCATGCACACACATTCCCTTTCCCATACACTTATCTCTCTCCATTATTATCCATGACCCATCACTTTTCCCACTGGTTCCCAGTGATTCACACATGCGCACCCATCCATCCCTTGATGTGCAGCCTAGGCTGGGACATCCATTTTTACACACACATATTCCCATCCCTTTTCACCTTCACTCAGTCCTCTCCTTTCCTTCCTTACAGCTTTCCTTGTGCTCTGCGGCTTGGTTGTTGACTCCTGCCTGGCGATGGTTTTGGGGAATGTGCTCTGCCTCAACCCCGGGTGAGACTATGTTGACCCAGACCACTTATGAATCCCAGTACATTGGTTGTCATTGACCAATGAATTGTTTGTGAGTATCATTGAAACTTATGTTTCCTTTGTACTTACCTTCTACCTATCCATAATTGTTTGTATACTAATAGCTGTTTCATTGCTCTAATTTTTAGTTAATTTGCATCTGACTCCTGATGATTGGTTGAAAGCCAAGAAACGCGTTGTTACCAACTCATGGATGCACATATTGTTATATAATATTAATTCTTTTTCTGAAATTGTACCTATTGTATGAATTCTGTCTATGTCTGATTGCCTGTATATGCTTAACTATGTCCTACGATGTATTCTTATTTTTGAAGTATGACCTAGGATAATAAACTATTTCGTACCATTAAAATCTGGAAAATCCTTTGTGATTATGGTATTGCAGGCTTTACGAACACCTATGGACATTACATAACATTACGAATTATAGATATAATGCTGGTTTCAGGTCAATTTAATTTGATTCTGACCAACTAGCTTATGCATTCATTGACATGCCTCATGCAAAGTCCCGCTACTATCCCTTCTTTTTTTGCTTCAAATAACTGGGATGGAGACATGTCAGTGCATTTATTAGTGTGGACAGGTCACAACTTCACTTTTGTTATATCCAAAGTGTAGCCCTAGATATTTCTTTTGTGGTGTTTACCTCGACGTATGTCTTTAGTTCCTGCTCTACCCTTTCGGCCGTATCTGGGTCTTGAATGAGGGACTCGTTCAATTTCCAGTTAATCCCAATCCGAGCAGCCCCAGATATCTCCAATTGGATTCTCACTGGGGCATGGTCAGATAGTATTGCTTTAATTTCTGCTGTCTTAAGATTCTGGATCAACTGATGTTCTATTAGGATATAATCTATCCTCGAGAATGATTTGTGGACCAGGGAATAAAAAGTGTAGTCTCGTTTCTTTGGGTGGCATACCTTCCATGCATCCATTAGCTGGAGGCCCCTAAGATCCTCCCATTTTTCAGTTGTGGATCTAGGGACATCGCCTGAAATATCACACCTTGGATCCATGCTATAATTCAAATCTCCAGCCACTATTAATTTCCCTTTTTTAAACCTCTCCATTTTATTTAATGCTCTTTTTAGGAATTTGTCAGGGTTCCTATTGGGGGCGTATATATTTGCTATTGTACATGTCATGTCCAACAGTTTCCCTTTTTATAAAAAAAATACCTTCCCTCTGGATCGGCCAGGCGCTCCCCCTCGGTGTATATTGTTCTATCGAATCCAATCGCGACACCCCTTGAATGAGATGATCTTGCATCCCCATAAAACCACTTTGGAAACTGTTGTCGCCAGGCTATCTCTTGACTCATGTGTAATATAGGTCTCCTGTAAACAAACTACATTTGCACCCAAATGCTGCAGTTCCCTGTTAATTTTATACCTTTTTTTTTTTTTTGCAGTATTTAACCCCCTTACATTATATGTAACCACGTTTATGACCCCCATGAATCACTCAGGTAGGAGCATCTGACCGATCCAACCAGACCGTCTGGGAGAAAGAGAGGGAAAGACACCCCCGCCCTCCCTACCACCCCCCCTCCCTACCACCCCTCTTGTCTGGAACAAATTGCCTGGAAGGCCGGGCAGACCCCCTGTTTTGTTCAATATATGGACCCTGGGGACACCTACCTGGTGTCTCCCTATTGCCATACTCCCAGTGGGCTCGCGCCATCCACCCCAGACCTCCCCCTCCCCCTCCCCCCCACCCCGCACTTAATACTTCTTTTGCATATTACTTTTACTGAAATAATGTCCTTGATCCTCATCGCTGGCTAGGGCCCGCTCCTGTCCCTCCACCCCCACCCCATCTCACCCTCTTTGTGGGGTGAATCATTCCCTCCCCCTCGCTCCAACCTGGGATGTGGGGGGGGTTAGATGTCCAATTTACCACAAGTCCCCTAAATCTTCCGGGAATCTTAGTACTGCAGATCGGCCATTTTTCCTTCCAATCAGACAGGCCGGGAACCCCCATTGGTAAGTTATCTCGGATGACCTCATAAGTTCAGTAAGGGGTTTCAGGAGCCTTCTTCTTGACAGGGTCTTTGCTGATAGGTCTGCAAACACTTGTAATTCTACTCCTTCATAACCCACACCAGTTGGTTTCTGCAGTTTATCCATAATTTTTAGTTTTTCTTCTGTGTAATGAAACCTTACTGGGCTCTCGGATCTATGTGTGTTGTACCATGCAATCCTATAGACTCTGTCTAATTTCAAAGGCTCTGTTGGTTCTTTTTCCAGCAGCGGGTTAAATAGATGCTGTACTATTGTCGTCAGTTCCTCATTCCTGTACTTCTCGGGGAGCCCTTTAATTCGTAGATTTTTACGACGGCTGCGGTTCTCGTAATCTTCTAACTTGTAGTGGAGGCTCCTATTTACACTGTGTAAATATTTTAGTTGTTTACTAATGTCCTCCAGTCTCTTCTCGTGGTCCTCTAATCTACCCTCCGTCTCATCCACCCTTTGAAGTACCAGCACAATGTCCGTTTTTACTGCGGCAATGTCCTCTTTCAATGATGCCTCCTGTGACGGGAGGGCCCGTGGAACTCAGAATACATCTTATGTCTAAGTCACCCTGTGCCATCCTGGCACAGGGTGAGTGAGAAAATATATCTTGGACTACTTAAAATGGGACAGTAATATTTGTCCACAATATCTCCCAGGATGTATGTTAATTGAATGAGCTGATCACATTGTCCTCTATACAATGTAGGAGACGGGGCGACTCCTATTGGAGCTCATGTTAATTAGGTTTTGTTTGTATTGTTAATTGCAATTAGCTCCAGCTATTGTGTTTTATATTACTGTGTGAAGCTCGGTGCCCACAAGTCTGTCATCTAGTCTGGGTAAATTTTGTAGTAAATTAGCTCATGTTAATTAGGTTAGCTTTGAGTCATCCTGGTGTATAAATGTGGGTGAGATCTCAAACAGTTCTGATGTACTCCAAGACTGGTGTTGTCTAGTTCTTGGGGGTTCCTATAGCCAGATCCATTGGACTCGTGTTCCAGAACTTAGGAAGCGGTATACTGACAGAAGCACTCAAGCGGAGTGTGGGACGTTCCGTGACATTGGTGGCAGCAGTGGGATAGCTTCCTGCAGTCTGGGAAATCTAAACCTCCACCTGGATCCAAGATCAGGATAGCAGACTTCAGTCACCCCAGCGGAGATATGGACCTGGCATCAGAATTCCCGGGGCTGCTGCGGATCATCCTTTCAACATACACCAGGACTGTGTCTGAGGATGAATACCTGGAGCTTAGGCAGCAAATTCAGGTGGAGCTCTGGATTGCAGCCCTCCGTCTCGCTGGTATAAAACAGGGCAAGTGCTTTCCAACCCAAGAGCAACGGGCCAGTGACCAACGGGCATTGCGGATGGCATTCCTGGGAGAGCAGCCCCAGGAGCAATGGGTGACTGAGTTGGACAGGTTGGTCCAGCAGGAGATAGAGCTGGACAATCGTTATCGGGCTCTGCAATGGCACGCAGAGGAGGGATATTTAGGGGAGACAACAGAATGCTCTCCGGAGGGATATGACTTTGGCGGCCCTGGATTGCTGTGGGAGAGCCTTACAGATCTTTTTATGTTTGGCGATGAAGGGGAACCTGACCTTGAGGACCTGAGAGAATATAGAGAGTCTATGCTCGGTCTTACAGGGGTCTCAGAGCTCAAACCTGATCTGGACCATTTGCTAAGGAAGGAACAGCATCTGGAAAGGGCATACAGGAAACTGCTAGAACAAGTTCAGCAGCATGCCAGAGAATCGGCAGTGGAAAATCCGGAGATTGCCGTCCCCAAACCTGAAGTGCTGACAACAGGGCAGAGCTCTACTAACCTCTGCCCAGAAATGATAGCATCTTCTGGGTTCCATGGACAGGAGATGGTGAACCTCTGTCCCCAGACATCAGTTGCAGAGACATGGGATTTGATAGACTTTTCTGCTGAGGAAGAACAACCTGATGAGCCTCCAGCAGAAGAGCTGCTATCAGGGCCAAAGTTCACTGTGTTCTGCCCAGCACCAACAGTGGCTTCGGCCTTCTTGAGAGAAGAGGTAGTCGGCCTTTCTCCCACAACACTGACAGGGACATGTGATTTTCTGCCAGCAGCATCTATGGAGTTAAAACAAACTTCTCCAGCTGAAGATCTGGTAACTGAACAGAGGGTCCAAGACCTCTGTCCCACACTTTTACCAATTCCAGAGACTGGGGATTTCATAGACGTTTCTGTAGAGGAGGGACCACCTGGCAAACCCCCAGCAGAAGTGCTGGCAACCGGACAGAGTGTCCAAGACCTCTGCCCCACACCTGCAGCAATTGTGGAGGATCAGGGTGAAAAGATGGCAGTCACTTCCCAGCAGCAGATACAGGGGGAGAAGGGAGAGGAGGTGTGTGTTGTCCCTCCCCAACAGTTGGCCAGGGTGGAGGAAGCGGGCTTTCCTCCCCTGCAAAAATCCGTGTACCTGGGAGACAGTACCATCGACATGTCGTCCCAGCAGCCAGATGAGGGAATGGAAAAGGAAGCAGCCGGCTCACCTCCCCAATGGCAGCTACACAGTTTGGGAGTGGAGGAAGCCAGCCTCCTGCCCCAACAGTTAGCCGGAGCGGAGGATGCGGAGTCCCCAGCAGAAGTGCTGGCAACAGGGCAGAGTGCTACCAACCTCTGCCCAGCACCGGCAACAACTACAGAGTTCCAGGGAGGCGGGGCAGTCGGCCTCCCTCTCCAACAGTTAGCCAGAACAGATGGTGTGGGGTTTCCAGCAGAAGGGCTGGCAACAGGGCCGAGGACTGCTGGACTCTGCCCTCAACTAACAGAGGATGGATTTCCTGTGAAGGTGGATGGGACTTCAGTCTCCACCTGTATACCCCAGGGATGCTGGGCAGTGGGCCCCGATCCCCAATAGCATGACAGAGTGAGCCCAGACACCCTGTCTTCTCTCCAGCGGCAGAAAGGATTCCAGGGAGAAGGGCCAGTCCAGGCCTCTCCCCAGCGGCAGATATGTTCTGAGAGAGGCAGAGGTTGGCTGGGTGAGTAATGCTTTGTTTGGAACAATTTATTTGGGGTACTGTGGGTACAGGCAGTAGAGGACTGGAGCTACTTACTAACTTCGGAGTCAACCCGTCTGGGGTCTCCTCCTGTGTTAGTCTTCTGCCGAAAGGGGAGAGATGTGACGGGAGGGCCCGTGGAACTCAGAATACATCTTATGTCTAAGTCACCCTGTGCCAGTGAGAAAATATATCTTGGACTACCGTATTTATCGGCGTATAACACGCACTTTTTTCCCCTTAAAATCAGGGGAAAATCGCGGGTGCGTGTTATACGCCGATCCCCTGCGATCCTGACCTGTCAGAACTAAAAAATCGCTGACCGCGATTTGAAAATGGCGCCGCCGGCGCCGAAATACACAGTGCCGGTCCTCGGCTCTTCTCGGCGGCTTTCGGTTTCACTCGAGCGCCGCCCGAACCTAGCCGTGTATACTCGGCTAGTTTCGGATAGCTCCGCTCCCCATCCGAGTGGAACCGAAAGTAAACGAGAGCCGCCGAGAAGAGCCGAGGACCGGCTCTGTGTATTTCGGCGCCGGCGGCGCCATTTTCAAATCGCGGTCGGCGATTTTGAAGCTCAGAGGCTTCAGCAAGACTGCACTGGGGCAAGGCTGCACTGGGGCAAGGCTGGACTGGACACTGGGGAAGGCTGCACTGATATGGCTGCACTGGGCAAGGCTGGACTGGGGCAAGGCTGCACTGAGAAGGCTGCAATGATGGGCATTTAAATGTAAGTTTTTTTTTCCTTTAAAATTCCCTCCTAAATTGAGGTGCGTGTTATACGCCGATAAATACGGTACTTAAAATCGGACAGTAATATTTGTCCACAATATCTCCCAGGATGTATGTTAATTGAATGAGCTGATCACATTGTCCTCTATACAATGTAGGAGACGGGACGACTCCTATTGGAGCTCATGTTAATTAGGTTTTGTTTGTATTGTTAATTGTATTTAGCTCCAGCTATTGTGTTTATATTACTGTGTGAAGCTCTGTGCCCACAAGTCTGTCATCTAGTCTGGGTAAATTTTGTAGTAATTTAGCTCATGTTAATTAGGTTAGCTTTGAGTCATCCTGGTGTATAAATGTGGGTGAGATCTCAAATAAACAGTTCTGATGTACTCCAAGACTGGTGTTGTCTAGTTCTTGGGGGTTCCTATAGCCAGATCCATTGGACTCGTGTTCCAGAACTTAGGAAGCGGTATACTGATGGAAGCACTCAAGCGGAGTGTGGGACGTTCCGTGACACCTCCATTTTCGACAGCATTTCTGTCAGCATTTCTTTAGTTTGTATGCCTTCCTCCTGCCTTGTTGATCGGGACGGTCTATTCCCTGTTGGGTCTACTACTTGGTCTTATTTTACCATCTAGCCCTTTCCCCATTTTATTCTCTTCCGCCAGGTTTTTTTTGTTTGCTCCTGAATGTGTAGGGTCTCCCATCTTGGGGCTACTTTGTGAATCTTCCAGAACGCTAGTATCAGCAGACATGTAGCGCTGTATACTCCCCAGGCTTAACGCACCTGTGGCCCTCTTTTCCCCCTCGTTTCTTTATCTTATATCTCTGCTAATGTTGCCAAATGCCTTTAATGCGTTCTTAAATACAAAGAGAAAATAATTATTATATGCAAGTCTCTTCCAGTGATCGATAACGTCTCATATAGTGGGGAGAGCCACCGGGAAAGGAATCATATAATAAAACAGAAAGAAAAAGGGGGGGCGGGCACCCCGAGTCCTCCTCCAATCCGTTATTTATATAGATGTATGCCACTCGTCCCCCTGAACACAGTAAAGTCTCTCAAAATATAAACTAGTATGGGGTTTTCACCATTTAGTATTCCTGTGGGGGAGAGGCTTTACAGATGGTTCTCATCAGGCACAGGGAGCTATCAAAGTATCTGCATCCACCTCTTCTTCAAGCCCCTCACTGTCCCGGTCTATGCCAGTCTGTCACAGGGAGATCACATAAATACAGGAGCACTCTCACCTCCTCCTTCTCCGTCACTCACTACAGTCCTTGTGACGGCTCACCCCTCCTGCTGCAGTGTCTCGTCCATCCAACACTAAGGCGCCTCTCACAAGCCCAGCTTCGATGGGTCTTCCTCCCCTCGTTGCCGCAGTCCGGCGGAGTGTCCGGTTCCCCAACTCGGGAACAATGGCAAGGATGGTGGTAGGTGGTAATGACAAGCGGACCCTGTCTTTCAAACCCTCAGTGGGAGCGCGGCAGCCTGTCAGGAAAAAAAACTGGCATCGTCTCTCCACGTTGCCGGCGTCTCTCCATCTGGCCTCAATCAGAGCGGGTGTGCGGGGAGGTCCGAGGGTCTGGGATGTGCGCGAGGCGTGCCTACGTGCCGGCACGCCACCCCATCCTCCTCCGCACTCTCAGGAAATGGAGTTTAAAGCCTATCATGGACGAGGAGGAGGCGCGGCTTTTGAACAGTGAATGGCCACCGCACACGCTGATCGGTGCAGAGGGGCACAGGCACACGGGGCACAGGCACACATGGCAAATATACACAGGACACAGGGAGGTATACAGCTGCAGATGGGCATTGTTGACCCTCTTTTTCCACTTACAGTAGCTGCTGCATTTCTCACCCTTGTCTTGTACTCGGGTCAATAAGTTTTTCCCATTTTTTTTTTTTTTGTGGTAAATTAGGGCCTCGACTTATACTCGGATCGACTTTTACGCGAGTATATACAGTAATATATGCATTTGATTATCAGTGTACACATTTAGCATTATCTTCATAATTTTCTAGCGCAGCTCAAGGTATTGTAATTTTAACTACTGTGACAAATATAGTAGAGCTGCTGCTTCTATTTCATGTTATTCAGTATATGATTGATTTTCTTATACACAAGTGCAGTTTCTTGGTTCTAAATTCTGGTACGTTTTCAACAGTAGTCCAGTGACAAAAATATCAAGATTTTTGGTTGGCTTTTGTCGTGTTGGGTTAAATGTATGTAATGTTCCTTTTTGTTTGGCATTTTTCTTTGTATTTCCACTGCTGATGCCCCTAGATGTGTCAAGCCGTGTTTTTTTTTTTTTTTTTTTTTTTTTTGTTTGTTTTTCACACTTGAGAACAAATGATCCTAGAGTCAAAATTTCTGTAGGTTGAGCTGCATGTTTTCTGCCAAACAGGCCACACTTTCCTATGCTGTTGCATAACAGAATAGCTAGCAGTGGTTTGTTGCTATAAGATGGTTCAAGGGACAGACAGACATACAGTCCGTGTAGCTGCATGTTCTGGTGGTGAGCCCTTTGTGCTGCATACATTATATGCACTGCTTGCTTCTAGAGAAGGGGGTGATGCGTGTTATTTTTATTTTTTATTTTTTTTTTAATATGCAAATGAGAGAATTTTTTTTTTTTTTTTTTTTGCGCAAAAAGTGAATTGTGTAATCATTTGAGTTTTTTTTTTTTTGCAGCTGTAGAATAGGTGGGTTGTGGGGGTGGATTCCTAAAGCTTAATAGAGATTTGTCACAAATAACGTTGGTGACTAGTATTTCTCTTGTCAGGGTGGCAGTTCACTGGCTTTATTCATTTTTTTTTTGTTACTGGCAGTTTGAGTTAGAGCTGCACGATTAATCGGTTAAAATAAATCATGATCTCTAACTCCCCGCATGATTTCTATGCATAATTTCCTGATTCATTCATCTAACATGTGTAGAGTGCTCTGCTCACTCAACTGTCAAAAGAAAAAAAAATGATAATTGGCATGTGCGTATGTATTCACCCCCTTTGTTATGAAGCTCATAAAAAGCTCTAGTGCAACCAATTACTTTCAGAAGTCACATAATTGGTGAAATGTCCACCTGTGTGCAATCTAAGTGTCACATGATCTGTCATTACATATACACACATTTTTGAAAGGCCCCAGAAGCTGCAACACCTAAGCAAGAGGCACCACTAACCAAACACTGTCATGAAGACCAAGGAACTCTCCAAACAAGTAAGGGACAATGTTGTTTAAAAGTACAAGTCAGGGTTAGGTTTTAAAAAAAAAAAAATCCAAATCTTTGATCCCTAGGAGCACCATCAAATATATCATAACCAAATGGAAAAAACATGGCACAACAGCAAACCTGCTAAGAGACTGCCATACACCAAAACTCACGGACTGGGCAAGGGGGGCATTCATCAGAGAGGCAGCACAGAGACCTAAGGTAACCCTGGAGGAGCTGCAGAGTTCTACAGCAGAGACTGGAGTATATGTACATAGGATGACAATAAGCCGTACGCGCTATAGAGTTGGGCTTTATGGCAGAATGGCCAGAAGAAAGCCATTACTTTCAGCAAAAAACCAAATGGCATGTTTTGAGTTTGCCAAGAGGCATGTGGGAGACTCCCAAAATGTATGGCGGAAGGTGCTCTGGTCTGATGAGACTAAAATTGAACTTTTTGGCCATCAAAGAGAACGCCATCTCTGGCACAGCCCCAACCCAACACATCACATCACCCAAAGAACACCATCCCCACAGTGAAACATGGTGGTCGAAGCATCATGCTGTGGGGATGTTTTTCAGCAGTCAGGACTGGGAAACTGGTCAGAGTTGAGGGAAAGATTGATGGTGCTAAATACAGGGATATTCTTGAGCAAAACCTGTACCACTCTGTGTGATTTGGGGCTAGGACGGAGGTTCACCTTCCAGCAGGACAATGACCCAAACACACTGCTAAAGCAACACTTGAGTGGTTTAAGGGGAAACGTGTAAATGTGGAGGAATGGCCTAGTCAAAGCCCAGACCTCAATCCAATAGGAAATCTGTGATCAGACTTAGATTGCTGTTCACAAGCGCAAACCATCCAACTTGAAGAAGCGGGAGCAGTTTTGCAAGGAGGAATGAGCAAAAATCCCAGTGGTAAGATGTGGCAAGCTCATAGAGACTTTTATTATATATTATATTTTTTAGCAGAGACCCTAGGGAATAAAATGGCGATTGTTGCAATATTTTATGGCGCACTAATTGCGCAGCTGTTTTCAAATGCAATTTTTTGTGAAAAAATACACTTCAATGATTTTAAAAGAAACTAAACAGTAAAGTCAGATGGGAGGGACGTGCTGAAGTCACCACGTTGCCCTGCTGTGGACGGGAGCTGTTCGAGTGCCGGCCGGCATTGCTGTGTGCGTTGTTTTTATTGTAAGTGTTATTCGTTTTAATCGGAGTTCCAACGGTATTACGCTATTGGCTGTTCCTTTTTTGAATCTTATGCACACCGAGCCCGTGACGAGTCTGCCAGGACGAGATCGCGGCAACTCTGCCAGGATTTCTGTTTGGGTTTTTTTCCAATTGACCTTCCGGTAAGCAGGAATCCCTACAGGTTCGCATAAGTTAATTCTGGGTCACGCTGAGATATTAAGCCTTCAGCTGAGTGTGCGTACACTAGTTTGCCATCTGACCTGATTTGCTGCACGAGTGCGACTGACCTTGCCATATTGGAATCGCTCTCTAAAGGCCCGGGCTGGGTTTAAGCCACCTGTCTGAATTTGTCTTACGTTCTGGTAAGCATTTCACCACACAGTTGTATTTCAAGTGAATCATCTTCTTTCAACATTATCACATGGAGTCTATGAATATTTATTTTGGACTTTAATTGGTCTTTTTTATTTTTCGTTATTGTTTAACACTTCTAGCGCGGTTTCTCTGTTTTATATTTAAACAGTAAAGTTGCCCCAATTTTTTTGCATAATGTGGAAGATGTTATGCCGCGAGAATCATGATCTTTATTCTGAGCAAAAAAATTGTGCTTCTCATTTTAGCCAGAATCGTGCAGCTCTAGTTTAGGTCCAGGGTTTTTGATACTGTCCAGTAAATGTCCTGTCACAGATCAGCTGCAGAGCTGATCTGTGTCTTACCTTTACTGCTGTAGGTCGGTTGGCACCTGTTCCACTAGCTTGTGTTCAGCTCTGCTGCACTCTGCAGCTATGGATGTCGGCAGCCTCACCTGTTGCTTAATATATAATTCCTTCCTGCCCAGCCCCTCATGTGCTGCTTTAACCTGACCTCTCGTGAATTGATCTGTTGTGTACCGACTTGGCTTGTTCTGATTATGTTGTCTGCAGCCCGGCCTGACCTTCGCTTGGCTCTTTTGCTTCATCCATCCTTGTCTGACAGTCTTCTGGTACTTCCCTTGCGAGCAGGGTGAACCCTGGGGTCAGCACGCAGCTAAACCCAAACCCTCGTGAGAGGGTCCCTGGCAGAATACAGGCTGGCCCTTAGACTCCACGCCCTGGGGGATCCCGTGTCACCTGCTCACCTGTGGGCTCACTGTAAGCATTACCTTTACAGTTTGCTCAAGCCATGAGCTCCTCTGAGAGTTGGCCACTGACCGAGGATCAAAAACATCTAGTTCAGAGACTTAACTCCCAGCAAGCAAATTGAGAGCAAATGTTGATTCTACAGGATCTTGCCTCTCGTCTGGATCATCTGCAATTCGCTACATCTTCAGCTCCTCCCGTTCCTGCTTCTCCTTCAGCTGCTCCCGTGTTACCTGCTACACCTGGCTATCCCTGCTTGCATCTGCCGCCGCCACCTTGTTTTTCTGCCGAACCTAAGGCTTGTTGGGGCTTCATTAATCGGTGTTCCACCCACTTTGAACTTTCCAGCCATCGTTTTCCAACTAATTGCACCAAAGTTGCATATATCATCTCTCTCCTTGCCGGTGATGCTCTAGCTTGGGCCTCCCCACTCTGGGAATCACACGATTCTATCACCTCCGACCTCCAGTCCTTTTTTGATGCATTCTGGAAAACTTTTGATGAGCCCGCCAGAGTGTCTTCTGCTGCTGGGGGCCCTCTGTCTTCCTCAGCAAGGAAAACAGTCGGCCAATACGCAGTTCAATTCCGTACGCTGGCCGCTGAACTCAAATGGAATATTGAAGCCCATACTGCTACCTTCTGGCAAGGCCTATCTGAGCGTGTAAAGGATGAACTCGCTGGACGCACCATTCCTACCACATTGGATGATCGCATTGAGCATTCAAATAGACATTTGCTTTCAGAAGCGGGCCCTAGAGAAATCCAGATCCAGTCATCCCCCTGCTGGCTGTCCAGCACAGGTAGTCCAAAGACCTGTGGAATCCTCTGTCTTCAACCTCACACGGAAGAACCTATGAAGTTTGGGCGAACTCTCCTTACTCCAGAGGAACGTGCCCGGCGCATGGGATTGGGCTTGTGCCTTTTATTGTGGTGATAAAAGACATCTTTTGAACTCCTGTCCAGTCCGCCTGGGACTCCAGGGTCTAGGTCACTCGGAGGGAGGTGATCTAGACCGATTAATTTTGTCCCTTCCCTCGTTTCACCCTTCCCGCGGCTATCCACTGAGCTCTAAATGCCTATCAACTCTCTGCATACGTGGACGCTGGAGCTGCTGGGAATTTAATTGAACAATCTTTGGCTTCCGAGTTAGGCATTGCCTTTGTTGTCTTGGCTATACCCCTCTCTGTGACCATAGTAGATGGCTCCTTCTTGCCAATGAGCCCCATCCAGTTTAAAACCCCTCCTATTGTGTTACGCATTGGGGTTTTGCATGAGGAGGAGATCTTTCCTAATTCTGCCTAAGTCCTCCAGTCCCATCATCCTGGGCCTTCCATGGTTGCAAAAACACTCTCCGCATCTTGACTGGAACTCTGGACAAGTATTGGCTTGGGGTCCTCGGTGTCAGCAACAATATTTCCAAGGTACTACCACCTCCTTCCATTCCTCACAAAAACTGGCGCTCAGGGTTACCAATTTAGTATCACACAAACTACCAATGCATGACTATAAAAAAAAAAAAATGAATCTAGTAAAACGATCAATATATAGGAAATATTCAAGCACAAAAGGAAGTCCATAAAATTTGTGTCTAGTAGATGGTAATAGTTAATGGTTTGCTGGTTAGACAGGTGAATCAAAAACGATATGGCACTATCACACCAAGAGTGAAGCTGGCTCGGAGTCATCAAGGAGAAAACAAAGATAAGCGCCTCTAAGTTAAAGTGACTGTAAGTCATATCGCTTTGATACTGTCAACCTGTGTAGAGCTTCGTTGTTTACTAATATGTAAGTGGCTACTATTTTTTTTTTTCTTATGGAATAAAGCATTTTAACTTGAAGGCGTTCCTCTGTTTTCTCCTTCCATTCCTCTGGCTGAGACCTCCAACTCCCATGTTGCCTTCCCAATATCGGTCCTTCCGAGATGTTTTCTGCAAAAAGTCCGCTGATCGCCTTCCTTCTCACAGACTGACTGCTCTATTGATCTTTTACCAGGGACCTCTCCTCCCCGAGGCTGAGTCTACCCTCTATCCCAGAGACACAAGCCATGTCTGAATACATTTTATAAGCTGAAACAATTAGCGCCACAAGTAAAAAAAATTTTGTGATGTTTAAATAAGATAACCTAATAAACGTGCTAAACATTCCAAGTGGTATACCACGCTAACTTCAAAATGGATAGTAAATGTAGCGCTATGTGTAAAATTATAAATATAAAGTGCAAATCTCTAAAATAACTAAATCCTACATATAAATGAATAGTCCATAAAATGAAAAAATGAAGAAATAAAACATGAAAAACTCTTCTTGTGATCAGTGTATCCACACAATTCCACCACAGTGATTGTTCATCCTCAAAAGGAGTGCACACCACCACCAATAAAAATGCGCGCTCACCTCCCAGATGAGTCAAAAACTCATATGCGGATCTCCCCACGAGCTCTTTGCTCTCACTTCCTCTTCCCAATCAATGGTGGGTAATCCAGATGGCTCTTTTCTTAATGGTAACTCAGCTCATTAATATCCAAAGAAGCAGATCATCTCCCAGCTTGGCTCAAGATTCCATGAGTTTAGGACATGTCAATAATAAGTATAGAGACCATAGTGTTCTCCGTATACTAATTTATTCAAAGCCCCCAAACAGACAAGTTGCACTTACAAGATAAAAACTTAAAATCACATAAACCTCCAGAGTAGCACCACCGTGTCCACATACACAGTACCTGGCTGGACGTGACTATCACGAATTGCCGTGTAGGGCGGAGCGACGCGCTGACGTCACCTCGTGTTGCTACTGATCGTTCAGCAGGATGGGTTGGTCTGTGTGCTACCGGCCGGCGCACCAGACAAACAAGGCTTGCTATTCCACTTTTTATGTAAGTGTATTACTTTTACCTTTAATAAACTAGAAGATTTTACACTATGGAGCGTCTATCTCTTTCCGCTATGTATATCCATCTTTGACCCCACTATGGCATGAGGAGAACTTTGAATATGTGGAGATTGCTGCATTATCCCCACTTCATATAACAGCTGATCCATTTGATGTGCCCTGCAAGAATTCTTTGTACACAGGCTTACCGTGATCCTCTGTAGTGGGGGATCGTGGGCTTCTGGTAAGCAGTTACCCCTTATTCACCAGTGGTGATTTCCTTCACAAGTTTCCTTATTTGCAAAGACACTTTTATGGTTGGACTTTTCAATCATGGGGGATAACGCCTTGTGGCTTTTCTTGGATACTTTTCTGCGATCAATTAATATAAATGTTTTTGTTACACTGTCATTGGAATATTGGTGCAACATTCCCACACGAGGAGGTGGGATGCCCAATATTCAATTACTTTTAATGTGTACACCTTTGTCCACTTTAATTACTCACTAGGTTTTTGATTGTTTATTTTATTGGTCAGTTCATGACTGTATTAGTCACTTATATTTAGCGTGATTCTATGTTTTCTAATTGCTGTACACTGTATTTGTTGTTCAGGAGAATTGCTGCTATCTTTCACGTATTTATTCATTGATTTATTTAAATGGGTACAGGTTTACTATGTACTGTAGCGCAGTTTGATTTCTCCTTTTCCTTATTACCATCTATACTAATCATAAAAATCTGCAGTATTTACAATCCGTGAAACGTTAGAACTCGCGTCAAGTAGGTGGGCCCTCTTTTTTGCCTGCTTCAACATTACCTTTCGTCCAGGTGCCAAAAACCTTCAAGCCAATGCCTTGTCCAGGTCGTTTGATTTCAACAATTCTGAGAATCACCTAGATCCTGGTCCCATCATCCCTCCGCATCATATGCTAGCCACTACTCAGCTCCGGTCTACACAGCCTCCTCCAGGTAAAACTTTTCTAGTTCCTGCACTTCGTCCCAAACTCCTTGCCTGGGCACATGACTCTAAGTTCTCTGGACATCCTTGTATACCTCGTACTTGTGACCTTCTTCAGCGTCATTACTGGTGGCCCTCTCAAGTTTGTCAAAGAGTACGTTCAAGCTTGTATGGTTTGTGTACTATCCAAGTCTTCCACGTCCACCCCAGCTGGGTTACTTCTGCCCTTACCAGTTCCCAATATACTTTGGCGTATTTCCATGGATTTTTATCTCGGATCTGCCCCCCTCAACAGGTTCTACAGTCATCTGGGTAGTGGTGGATTGGTTCTCCAAAATGTGTCACTTGATTCCTCTCCCAGGCCTACTTCTGCTCCCAGTCTTGCCATGACTTTCATTAAGGAGATCTTTCATCTTCATGGGATGCCTTCACATCGTCTGACAGAGAGGAGTTCAATTTACTGCTTGGTTTTGGAGAACCGTGGTCAGCTCCTTTTTGGAATTTAAATTTTATTTTTTATCTACCTTTCACCCCCAGTCAATCAAAATGTAGAACGTTTTCTCCGTGCCTTCATCTCAGCCCACCAAGATGACTGGGTGGACCTTTTTGCCCTGGGCATAGTTTACCTTAAACCATCACTCCAATGCCAGTTCTGGAAAATATCCCTTCACTGTTTACGGGCAGCATCCATCTGTTCCCTTTCCTGTTCCCATTTCTCCTCTTGTACAAGCAGCAGCTGAGACCCAAAGGTCCTTCAACTCAATCTGGAAAGAAGTCTGAGAATCTTCATCTAGCTGCTTCCAGGCATAAAACGGCAGCAGATCGTCATCGCTGTCCGGCTTTTAAGTTCGTGCCTGGTGATAGTTTGGCTCTCTACCAAGCACATCTGACTCCGGGTGCCCTCAATGAAATTTGCCCCTCTTCATTGGTCCATTTCCTATACTCCGTCAAATCAATCCAGTTGCTTTCAAGCTCCGTCTGCCCTCTCATCTCAGGATACCCAACGCCTTTCATGTCTCCCTGCTTGGGCCACTGGTCCTCAATCGCTTCTCTCGCCCTTCTCACCCCTCTCCTGTTGCTGATAGCACAATCAATATGAGATTAAAGAAATATTGGACTCCAAATACTCCCGAGGGAAGCTGCTCTATCTGATTGGAAGGGCTATGGTCCAGGGGAGATGTCCTGGGTTCCTGCCACTGATGTCTCAGCCCCACGCTTGGTGACCAGATTACATCGTAAATTTTCCTCCAGGCCAGCCCCAGACGTGTAGGGGGACCTCTTAAGAGGGCGGGTACTCTGCAGAGCTGATCTGTGTCTTAACTTTTCTGCTGTAGGCCGGCTGGCACCTGTTGTACCACTAGCTTGTGTTCAGCTCTGCTGCACTCTGCAGCTATGGGTGTCTCCGGCCTCACCTGTTGCTTAATATATAAGTCCTTCCTGCTACTTCCTGTCAGCCCCTCATGTGCTTCTCTATTTAAATTCCTCTCAGACCACTTTCTGGTTGCTTGAACAACGCTTGTTTCTAAGCTCCCTGCTTGTAACCTGCTTTAACCTGACCTCTCGTGAACTGATCTCTTGTGTACCAACTCGGCTTGTTTTGATTAAGTTGTCTGCAGCCTGCCCTGACCTTGGCTCGCTATCCAGCTCTCCTTTGCTTCATCCATCCTTGTCTGACAGTCTTCTGGTACTTCCCTAGCGAGCAGGGTGAACCTGGGGGTCGTGACCTGGGGTCAGCACGCAGCTAAGCCCAAACCCTTGTGAGGGGGTCCCTGGTAGAATACCGGCTGGCCCTTAGGCTCCACGCCCTGGGGGATCCCGTAACACCTGCTCTCCTGTGGGCTCACTGTAAGTAGTACCGTGACATGTCCGTTAAATAAAATATTTTAATTGTTGCCTACAAGCTTTCTAAAAAAAAGTTAACCACTTCCCGCCCGGCCTATAGCAGAATGGCGGCCGGGCGGTGGTTCACTTATGCTGACTGGGCGTCATATGACGTCCAGCAGGATATCGCGGTGATCGGTGGTGCAGTGTGTCACTCTGACACACCGCTACACCGATCTCGGTAAAGAGCCTCTGGTGGAGGCTCTTTACCACGTGATCAGCCGTGTCCAATCACGGCTGATCACGATGTAAATAGGAAGAGCCGTTGATCGGCTTTTCCTCACTCGTGTCTGACAGACGCGAGTAGAGGAGAGCCAATCGGCGGCTCACCTGACAGGGGGTCTGCGCTGATTATTTATCAGCCTAGCCCCCCTCAGATGCCCACACTAGACCACCAGGGAAGTCCCCAGCATGTGGATGGCCAGGTACATCCCCCATGGCCATCCACATGTAAAAAAAATGCCCAAAATGTGCCAGTCAGTGCCCACAAATGGCACTGACTGGCACATATTTCCACTACAAAACAGGGATGCCCAGCAATGCCACCCATCAGTGTCATCAGTGCTGCCTACGGGTGCCTATCAGTGCCTGTCAGTGCCGCCATATCAGTGCCTGTCAGTGCCGCCATATCAGTGCCGCCATAACAAAGAAAACCTTGTTTATTTGCAAAGTTTGCAAAACTTTTTTTATTTGTTGCGCAAAAAATAAAAATCGCAGAGGTGATCAAATACCACAAAAATAAAACTCTATTTGTGGGAACAAAATGATAAAAAATTTGTTTGGGTACAGTGTAGCATGACCGCTCAATTCAAATTGTGACAGGGCAGGAAGGTGTATAAGTGCCTGGTATTGAAGTGATTAATAATGAAAGGAGCTTTTCAGTATAAAATTGAATCTATAAAGGATTAGTAAAGTTTTAACAATAGTGCCTTTGTGGTTCTTTAAAAACAATAGATGGCTTTCAATAGGTTTTTAAAATACTTTTGTAGCTGTATACATGCAGGAACCCCAAGGTGGGAATTGTAAGTACGGAGATCTTTTTTATTCCATAGCTATTTTATATGCAAATGCTTTGTAAGTACACATTCTTGTAAATATAAATTGTAACCGTTCCCTTTTTAATATCTGTGCAGGCATTTGTTCTATATGTGGCAATACCCTTATTACATAATAGGTGTTTTTTCCTTCTTGCATTAGGCTGCTAGGCAGGCAGTCTTTTGGATGTATTTGCATGTTTCTCCAGCTGTTCGGACAGGTCAAAAATAGCTCAAAGCAGGTGCTTTTGTCAGTGGGTTTATTTCAGCTCTGCACCCCACTGCTATATAAAGCTCTGAACACTCTCTGGCAGGAACCTTACAGACTAGAAAGTTATTCAGATACCCCCACAAACTAAATATTGTCTGACAGCAAAGGAACTATAGTATTAAGAGTACTGTTTTCTTATATGCTATAATAGCTGCATGAATTTTTATCAAAACAATAATTTTAACTTATATTTTTAGTAAAAATCCCTTCATGTAAAATATATATTATGGTGTTGATTTAATAACAAATGTGCATTGGAATATTAAATGTGAAAGCATGCCTTTGGTATTAGAGGTGTGTTTTTTCTGAATTGTTAAATTAAAGGTATGTATGGCTCGTAAGAAAACTTGTGTAAAAAAAAAACTCTGCTTGAAAAAACTATTTCTGCTAATGATGCATATATTTTTTTTTTTTTAATAAATAACATTTATTAATGTGTAGTGCAATGTTAGGTTGTACATGATCTTGTTCAATCTTTTCATGCTTGATCAAGTCGGAAGTCCATTGAACGTAGTTGTTAGTACAGACTAATTGGCTACTTTACCTAGCTTAAAGCGGGGTATGGCACTCAGGTCTATCCAACAGTCTTGAATGACTGCATACTGTATTCTCCTATGGAGATGTAGTCCTGTCTTGGGGTGACAACGCTACTTCACCATAGCAACAGTATACTGTGTGTTTGCCATTGCACTAGGACAGAGTAACTGGCAGCAACACCAGGTGAAAATAAATAGGAAGGGGGGGTGGAAGTACCTGAAAAACAAATGCAGCCACTATACGAAGTCTCCCTTCACACTTGCGCGACTTAATAGTACACACTATTTATTTTTTGGGGGGTTGAACTAAAAAAACTGAGCTCTGCAGCAACCGCTGTACTATCTGACGTTGGCACGGTGATCTCCCCTGCTGTGCTATTGTGTAATGACAGCCCCCCTCCCGGCAGAACACTCCAGTTAGCACTCTCAGCCAATCGGCTGAGATCGCTAATTGGGATCTGGTCTGCCGACCTTTATCGGTCATGACCCTTCGACAGAAGATGGCCTCGTTGCTATACACACAGGCCAAATGTTGGCTTTTTTTTTTTTTTTTACTGAACCGACTGATGCCGCCCAACATTTGGCCCGTGTGTACTAGGCTTTAGGATCTGACTTGAGACCCAAAGTCACAGGACATGTGGAATGCTATGTATCTCTGAGATGTTTCACTGATTTCAGAAAAGGTTCTTGCACTTCTTTGATCCGACTTTGACACAGCTTCAATACCTGAGTGTAAAAGTCTTATCAAAGTCACTTCAAAGTTTTATCAAAGTTTGACTCCAAAGTTGCACTGAAAATCACGCAATTTTGGAAGCTGCTAGTGTGAAAGGATCCTACACTACGCTATACTTATTTGTCCTAGGATTTAGATACTTTAACACAAATCTTTGACTCGAACCTTTAGTAGATAACTGCTTTGGCACTTAAATGATATGGCGTGCACCTCCAAATGTCTTCCCATAGGTGCATTTTGTTTTTGAACACTTGGGAAACCTTGGCAAGGAAGTTGATGTTTTGGCCCATCCTCACTTCCTGAACCTCACTATCAATTGGTGAAGTTGAAGTGATGGGCCAATATGAAGCTGCAGGAGTGGGCAGCCCAAAGCAACAGGCAACCAACAGAAGTTTGTATGTAGGTTAAAACAAAAAGCTGCTTGCCAGTTTTGTTTAAAGGAATTGTCAGAGAAATATGGAGGCTGCTATTGCTGACCTCTGCTTGAAAAAGACAACTGCCTGGCCTTCATGCTAGCCCTCTTAACCCAATACAGAGTCACTGATATTGAAACAGGTGGATTAGTAAAACAGCTAAGCAACTAGAACTTGTGCCTACAATGGCAAATGTCAAATTGTTCTCGCAAGCTTTAAGCCAGTTTGCTTGTCTAGCTGGCCAGGAAGTACACAGGTGAATTAAGTGTAGGGACATGGTGGGGGCTGGTTACATATAACATGTGTCCATTTATATTTTCCTGATCATCGTTCTGTAGCGCTGTGATGGCCAGCTTTTTCCTTGAGCCTGGCAAAAGGCAACACATAATAGGGTGCAACAAAAAGTTGCCAGATACTGCCGACATGCAAAAGGAGATGGTCAAATGCAACCACAGACATGCTACAGGAGATGATCAGACTGCAAGACATGCTATAGGACACTGCCGGCCCATCCATTAGGGGCGCCCGAGTGCCACCCCATTTTCATTTGTCCGGCCCCTTTCAGGACACCGGGCGCATGAATTACAGCTGTGGGGATTTTTTTTAAAATTTATTTTTAAGGCACCTGATTAGAGCCAGAGGCTCTTATAGGCTTCAAAATGGGGTGGGCTCGTGGTGCAGAGCATTGCGCCATGAGCTCACCCAGGTGTTAGAACAGCGAATGAATATTTGCTGTTGCAACACTGATCCTCCTCCCGGCCAATTGGGAAGCGGGTCTGATACCTGTCACCCGATTGGCTGAAAGGACAGGCGATCCTATTGGATGCCTAGGAGGAGGGGAGGAGATGCACGGCGGAAGCGAGGAGTGTGCCCCAGTGTTAAAGGGGTCTAAAGAAAATGCACTTGCAGGAGCCCTGAGGGTCAAACAATAAGTAGTGGCAAAGGGAAGGGTTACAGGATGGGCACCAGGGCTGTAAAGGGCTGGTCTAGTGGTGTGTTCTCGCTCTTGGAGTTTAATTGTAGACTTGGGAGGATCCCCTTGATACTCATTGCCATCTCATCCCTTTTTATAGTGTTTGAAAGCTCGCTCTGCATGGAGGAAATCTCAGATTTCAGAGTCTGTTCTAAATGGCACCACTAGGCTACCAATATCTAATGCCTAATCTGAATCCACAGAACTGACCAAAGAGGGATAATACTACATTCAGCTGCATCCTGAGGTGCCTGTGGTCAGGTAGACCACAGTGGCATAGGCTGCCTTGTGGCAGCAAGTCTGAGGCCAGATACCCGGATAGAGCTGGGTTTTCAACTGTTCTGACACGAGATTTTTCTTTCCCATACTGAAGAGCGCGATAATTCAGAGAAGCATTGGGTAATAGTCTTGGGAGTGCAAAGTGGAGTATAAGTTAAATATGACAGCTTCCACCATGTCTAGGCTAAACCCCAAGATCTCTTCTAGTACACCTTTCTGATGCATTTTGTGCATTTAGAAATGATGGTTTTGATATCATGAAGACTATAACCACAACAGTTACTTTTTCATCTCCTTGGATATTCTTTGCAAACTCAGGACTGTAATCTTCCTTTTCCCATCCCCTTTGCTCTGCATCTGGGATTATTTTTTGAAGACCTCCATTTTCTCCATGTTGGACCAGTGATCCCAATGCTAAAGATCCCTGCATTTCAACCAGGATGTCCTGCATCCAGATTTCTTAACTTAAAAGTTAACAAAGAACTGTACTGGCCTGATAAAGCTATTTGAGCACCCACGTATGTACCCACATTACATAAAACCTGGTTTACTACAAAATAACTGTTGCAAAAAAAAGAAAACATTTGATCAGCTAAATCATTATGACCAATGCATTGCTTTTCTTTGCAAAAGCTTGCTTCCACCAGGTTGCACCATGGGAAGAAAGCAAGGCCGTGGAGGCAGAGATCTGCTAGTGATGGCTTGGTGCCAGATACCACAGCGTACCTTCAGAGGTCTAGTGGATTCCATGCCTTTAACAGGTCAAGGCTGTTTTCGCTACAAAAGGTGGGACCTTCTCAGTATTAGGTGGCCATAAGGTTAAGGTTGATCTGCGTGTCTGTGCTTAAAATGTTTATATTTTTTTCTCAAAAACCTCACTAAATATAGTTGTGCAGCTGTCTCTATGAACATGGATATAACCACGTGGTTTGGTTTTGGTTTCACTTTTATTCTACTCCTGTATAGTTTTGAAATTCGGGCACATGGTTTTAATGTTTTCAGTAACTTCATGCCAATTTTATCTTAGAAGCCACCTAATTGTCCATACTTTAAGAGCACAGGGCCTGAGTTGATATTGGTTCCTTTATCTCCCTATTGAACACTTTTTTTTTTTTTTTTTTTTATGCCTACCTCAACAGGGTGTCTTGCCTGCAAAGATGGCTCACCCCCTTTGAAATCCTTTGCAGAACAGACATGCATTTCTTTGCCTTACTTTATGTAACCCCCTTAATCAACTTTTGTTTGCATTGTACCCCCCTTGTCTGTACTTAATAGCTAAAGCTGAGCATAGATCAAAATTTGGGCGGTTCAGCAGGGACCAAAAAGTGCGCCCCCACAATGCTAAACGTGAATGAGGTCTGAAAGTGAAATTTGTTATGCAAGAATAACAGCTGAGGTCTCTGCCCACTCCCTCCGATGTACTCTGATGCATTTCTAGAAAGCTGGCCTTACACGATGCAATCTGATTTTCCAAAACTATGGAATAGGGGGGGGACCCACTTCAACAATCTATTAAATCTGTATCAAATCACAGGCCCTTGCATGACATAGTGGTTTGTGGTAGATCTAAAGGATTTTGTACAATCAGATTGTACAGTGTATGGCCACTTTAACCACTTCATTACTGGCGTATTGTAATATGACGTCCGCAGGAGGGCTCTCCCATCCGGGGCGGGCATTGTGATGTCCTCCACTTCTCGCTGCTACTGCGGGCCATCGGGTGTGTCCCTCAGGACACAGCCCCTGGGTAAAGAGCCTGAAAATTAAATTGGCTCTTAACCACGTGACCAGCTGTGTCCAATCACAGCCGGTCACTATGCTTATCGGCGTGCATGCAGCGCAGCGATCGGGATTGAGGCTTGTCCCTCGGGGAAAAAAGCCCAGCCCCGATCAGGGTAAAGAGCCAAAGAAACTGGCTCTTTACCAAGTGACCGGCTGTGTCCAATCACAGCAGGTCACTATGCTTATCGGCGTGCATGCAGCGCAGCGATCGGGATTGAGGCTTGTCCCTCGGGGAAAAAAGCCCAGCCCCGATCAGGGTAAAGAGCCAAAGAAACTGGCTCTTTACCAAGTGACCGGCTGTGTCCAATCACAGCAGGTCACACATGAAGCAAACCACGAGTAACGGCTGTTACCGGGTTCTTCTCCTCACACACCGATCCAGTGTGAGGAGGAGTTTGCGGTAAACAGTGAGTTACCACATTACTGTGATAGTACTGTGCCCAGATTGCCCCCCCCCCCCTGAATAAAGAGGACCTGTCATCATTCCATCAGAGTACCTGTCATACCATCAGGAGTACCTGTTTGTGCAGCCAATTTACTACCTACGTTCAGCCCATCAGTGTCACCTGTCATACAGCCACTATGTCCAGAAAAGTATATACTCCAGAAGAGGCATATCAAATACGGAGTCTGGCCGATGAGAGCAGTGGGGAGCTCTCACACCCAGTTACAGTTCTGATTCCGATTCTACTTGAGGAAGTAGTCCGAAAAGAAGACGGTCTGAAGACCAGGTAGCTACCAGCAGCGCCAAACACCCCAATGGCCAAACTGCAGTAGCCAACGGCACTAGACCCCAGGAGGAGAGGCCCAGTACAAGTGCTGCTAGACCCCAGGAGGAAAGGCTCAGTACAAGAGCTGGCATTTCACACCAAAGAATTAGACACAACAACAAACAAACCCAGCTTCCGGATACCTAGGCAAACCCATTGTGGCTGCCTTCTAGCACAGGGTCGGGGGAGGGGGGGGGGGAGATTGCTCCTTTCAGAGCACAGCCAGGTGTGCAGGTCAACACTGAATGTTTCTCTCAAATCAATATATTTATTTTTTTTTACTTTTTTTTTTTTTTCCTGATGAATTAGTTCAAGGCATCGTGGACCAAACCAAGCTTTTTGCCCCTCATTTCATAGAAAACAACCCCAGCTCAAGCTATGCCTGCCCTATTGACTGGTGACCCCTAACAGTGGAGGAGCTTAAATTTGTTTTTAGGCATTGCGCTCAACATGGGGCTTACAAAAAAATGTAGTGCCATGCATATTGGTCTGCCATCCCCATCCACCACATGCCAATTTTTTTCATCTGTCATGTCCTGGTCTCGCTATGAAATTATAATGTGCTTCCTGCATTTGTTATAACTCGCAGTGCCCCCCTGAAATCACTGCTAAATGATAAATTATATAAAATTTGCCCCCTAATTTGTTTTGTTTTTTTTTCCTCCAAGAGGTTTGCCAAACTTTATCCCTGACCAGAACATCTGTGGACGAATCCCTGGTCCATTTCAAAGGCTGGCTGGGAATCAAGCAGTATATCCCCAGTAAGAGGGCGAGGTACAGATTGTAAAGCTCTGTAAAAGCTCCACTGAATATGTGCATGCCTCCCACGTGTACGAAGGTGAAGACTCCCAGCTCCAGCCCCCTGAATGTCCACTGTACATGGGAATAAGCGGGAAAATTGTCTGGGAATTAGCATTCTCACTCTTGAAAAAAGGCTATCACATTTATACGGACAATTATATTTGCCCCTTTTCCGCCACCTATACCTGAAGAATACTTTGGCCTGTGGTACAGCAAGAAAAAAGACAAAGCTTCCCACAGTCTAGTCACCACAAGGCTACAAAGGGGGAATCGGAAAGCTTGAGGAATGAGAAAGTGTTGGTTGTGAAATGGAGGGATAGGAAAGATGTATACATCATGTCCACCATCCATAATGACACCTCGGTGGAACTTCGCAGAAGACGTGGTCCCTTTCGAAAAGCCTTGCTGTATCCACGAGTACAATAAATTCATGAGGGGGGTGGATTTAAATGATCAAATGTTGCAGCCCTATCTATCAACACGAAAGTCCCTCTTCTGGTATAAAAAAGTTGCTATTTACTTTTTTCATTTGGCCATGTATAATGCATTCGTCACCTATCAAAAATCAACGAAAACACCCACCTTCCTAAAATTTATTGAAGACATTGTCACTGTCCTGATCTATCAACAAGGATCCCCCCCAGAAAGCATTCGCTCCGATTTGTGTCAGCAGACTGCATGAGCGCCATTTTCCTGACAATATTCCACCATCAGCAACCAGAAGAGGCAAAAAAGTCAGGTGTGCAAAAAAAGGACGAGTTAGGAAAGACTCCATTGTCCCCAATGTCCCTCCCAACCTGGCCTTTGCATTGGAGAATGTTTCAGACATTCTCACTCTCAAACTATTAGCACATACTTCTAAGACTGCCATTTCCCTGCTTACAATTTCTGTCCTGAATATTTCGGTGGTGTCTCAACCAACCATATCATTGCCTTCCATGTGAACTGACCCTGGCCTGTTTATCGACTATGCCTCTGCCTGCCGTCTGCATTGTTTATCCGCCATGTTTCTGCCTTTCATGTGAACTGACCCTGGCCTATCGGCTATGCCCCTGCCTACTGTCTATTTCTGCTTTTTTACCTGCACTGACCTCGGCCTGTTAAACATATTATTGCCTGCCCTTTGGACTGATTTTTCACCATGCAACACAGGGATCTCACATATATGAGGGGCACAGAAGAGGGTTCTGAGTTAAGAAAACCAGTTTTTGGTCTTCCTTTGTTTTTGTAATTCCCAGAACAGAGTCTGGTGTCCGGAGGCTTCCAAGAGATTTGGGTGGGAGAAGTCTCTACCCCCTGTCCCCCTTCTTTCCTGACTGAGGCCCTAAGCTTGATGGTCCTACCTGTTGCCTGGACCAATACCTTGGCTGTACTGACCATATCTCTGTCTGCACTATGGACAGTATTCCTGCCTGCTGCATGGACGATCCTTTTACTGCTGCTGACCACATCCCTGCCTCCTACCTGGACCAATGCTTTGGCTGTGCTGACATCTCTACATGTACTGACTATGGACAGTATTCCTGCCAGCTGCCTGTTTTGCTGTCGCTGTCCACGTTCCTGCCCGCTGCCTTGACCGATGCGCTCCTCTGTGGACCACTGCACTACTAAAACCGCAGGTAATCTCTTCTTTACCCTTTGCTCAGCAGAATGTATTTTGGTTTGTAATTGGTATGTACAGTACATGTTATGTGTTAGAAATATAAAGGGCCTTCAACAATGTGATGGGTTGGCAGGAATTTGTGTGCGATTTATGCTCCTAGAATGCCTAGAGGTACTACTTGGATGGTGGGCCTCTGTATGTGGCCAGGCTGTGTAAAGGTCTCATAAATGTGTGGTATTGCCATACTCAGGAGTAGCAGAATGTATTTTGGGGTGTCATTGCAAGTGTGCTGTGTGAGAGAAATAACTTTGACAATTTTTTATTTTTCACAAAAAAATTTCTTTATTTTCCCAAGAATTGTGGGAAAAAGACTACTTAAACTCGCCATGCCTCTTACTAAATGCCTTGGAATGTCTACTTTCCAAAAATGGGTCGTTTGGGGGGTATTTGTACTTCCCTGGCTTGTCTCAAGAAATGGGATAGGCCTTCAGTACATCAGGTGTGATAAATTTTCAATGATTTGCACCATAGGCTGTAGACTCTAACTTTCAGAGACTAAATATACACTAATTTAATTTGGGTTATTTTTAAAGATATGTAAAAGTATACATTTTGTCCCATATTTATGAAGAAAAATGACTACTTTGCAAAATTTTACAATAGAAACTAAAGTGTGTGTGTGTGTGTGTGTGTGTGTGTGTGTTTTTTTTTTTTTTTTCCCAAAACTTTCGCTCTTTTCGCTTATATTGCAAAAAAAGAAAAAATCCAGCTGGGGGGAAATTACCACCAAAAGAAAGCTCTATTTGAGAAAAAATGATAAAAATTTTGTTTGGGTACAGTATAGCATGAGTGAGAGCGCTAAGAGCTGAAATTTGTTCTGGGAATTAAGGGTGTATAAATGCTCTGTATTGAAGTGTTTAAAGGAAGAATAAAAAAGGTGGGTGGATATAAGAGGTCGTTTAAAGAGGGAGGTATGGTTCAGAGTGGTAACACCCTGTTCTGTGATGCAGTAAGAGAATTCATGGTAGCATATTAGGTTAACATATATAGTCACATGATGCTTCAGGAAATGATGGGCTAATATTTATTTAACATTTTGAACAGAGGGCTGCAGATTGAAGGCTGCCATGGACTAAAGTGAGAGAGAAGCAGATTAGGATGGCTTGGGCAAAAAAAAAAAAATTAGAAAAGGCTTCTATTATGAAAAGTGAAATTCTACCCACTAAAGGGCTGCACTCGGGTGCATTTTGATTAGTAAGAGTTAGTCATACCTCCAAACTTTTGAACCTCAGAATGAGGGACACTTGAAGTGATTTATGGCTAAATTTGGGTGTGGCCAAACTCTTACCAGTGGGAGGGGCTTAAGGAGCATGGTTAAACAAAACCCAGACAGCCGCACAGGCCACAGGTATAAAACAGAGGAGATAAGGGCGCTCTGGTGGAGGTGGGTAGCTGGTCAGAGGGATGATAGTGATGAGGTGGCTCTTCTGGCAGCACTTTGGCTAGAGGAGAAGCAACTCTGAAGCTCTAGAAAAGGAAAAGAAAGGCGCCTCTAAGCGCAGTATGCAAAATTGAATAAAGTGCACAAAGGGTTAAAAGCACTTACAAGATTGAGTGTTAAGACATGATAAAATCAGGAGTCCTCATCTGTGGCATGTGTCCATCCTCAGCATGGTGGTAGGGAGCAATGTAGAGCTGTCCAGCAGCTATAAAGCGTTCTCATGTGTGTTGGAAAGAGGAGGCAGCAGGGAAGCCTGTATTCACTGCGGGACACACAAGGCTGATGGTGTCAGTGTAGAGAAGGGGGTGGTAACGCGTTTCGGAGCATGTGCGGCTCCTTCGTCAGACCTCGGCAGACTCCATACAGCTTCCTCTCATGACCACTCCCCTCACTTCCTTCCATACATTCTCTCAACTAGTCCCATAGTAACTACTAGCTCCCCCCCCCCCCCCACACGTCCTTCTTTGCTGACACTACGCCATACAGCTTTCTCTCATGACCACTCTCCTCACTTCCTCCCATATATGCTCTGAATTAATCCCATAGTAATTAGCTTGACAAAGGAGTGCAGCCGTCATGCCATTCACGGCTTGCTGACTCGGGAAACGCGTCGCATGTGTGTGATGTCATCGCCCCTCACCTGGATTGCTGTTTGCCTTCCAAGCCTCATTCTGGTATTCCTCCATCATTGCTGGCCGGTGGACACAGTGCATCTGAAAGACCAGTCTGATTACACATCCATGGCAGGTATGATCGACCTCACGGACCCCTCCAGTTACATCTGGGATTCTCATATGCCTTTTTAACTCAACACAAATGTGAGTGCAATCTCTGTTGCTGCTCTTTTTATTAAAATTGTTTTTAAGTCTGCACCCAGAGGCACCTCCTTTCTTTGTTTCTAACTAGGTGAAGTTTTGCAGTCTGCACTCTTGTTTCCGCCATCCTGCCTGCTGCCTTAGTGGCTTCCAAACCTTTGGCTGTGGGGGTTCTGTCTGAAGAGTCTCAAATCTCTTGCTGGGTGATGTACTCCCTGACTTGCAGGCAACTGCCATAAATTCCAGGCTTGGAGACTTTTTCAGCATTTGATGTGGTGCATGCAAATTTATGGAGGAGCAGTTTGTGGCTTCCATTAGTGCTGCTACCTGTCTAGGATTTCCATGAAGCCTCAAGAATACTAACTCTTCCCGTGCATTTGCCACCCCCAGTCATTTTGAACACTGACTGGAAAACTACAACAGTTAACACCACTCGCATGTCACAGTCTGACAAGTTATTAACAATACTTCCCACCATTCGGCAGTGTCGCACCTTTTAAACCTTGTTTTCTCTAGCAGGCCCTGCCTTGCAGCTAGCCATAACTGTGATGTTGGCCTTTCAAACAGGAGGATGAACCAAACTTATGAGAAGGGATCTAGCTTCCCTCCCCACTGATCTCCGAATTTTGGAGTGTTTAGAGCTCATGTTGGCAACCCAGAACTACTGCACAGATGGTTTAAGGCCCTTTCAAACGAACAACGCTTTTGATGCATTCCCGTTTGAATTACAATGGGAAGGCGTGTTTGTGTGTGTGTGGTTTTTTTTTTTTTTTTGTGCGCTTTTGAAAAACTGCACCAAAGATACACCATGCAGGACTTTTCAAAGCGCAGCACACCTGTAGTGTGAACAGTTAAATAGGATTTATTTGAGAATTTTAATGTGCTTTTGTTGCCCTGGGAAAGCATGGCAAAAATGTACAAGTGTAAAAGGGGCCTGAATATCGCCCTTGTCCTATACCTGTAGACAGTCGTCTTTGGGATGATGGGACATGCCCACTTTCTAAAGTTGAGGAACATCTGTTCTCCCTTGCAGATGTGTGGAAAGATGGTATATCCGATGCCTGGGTACAGAAGGATGTTTCCAAGGGTTACAGAGTAGAGTTCCGCTCCCTGAACCCCTTTCCCCTAGTTAATTTCTTTTGACCTTTCTGTGCTGCTGTTCAGATGAGCATTCCCCCTTGCTGCCTTTTGCAGGCCTTTCTGGATTAAGGGGATATTACACCAGTAGTAATTGTTAAAGGTTTTAACATTTTTATTCCAACCTTTTTTACAGTCTCAAAAAAATCAAAAAGGGAGCATTAGCCCATCTTGGACCTCAAGGCCCTAAATGTCTTCATTCAGACCCAGAACTTTCACATAGAATCCACAAGGTCTGTCATAGCCTCCCTCAGTAAGTGAGGTTTTTTGGCCTTTGTGGACATCAAGGATGCCTACTTGCATGTCCAGTGCATCAGTGATCCCTTAGCTTTCACTGTGGTTCCACAGAACTTCCAGGTCATTGCCCTGCCATTCAGCCTGTTCTCTGCACCCTGTGAGTTCACAAATGTTCTGGCTCCTGTGTTCCCCCTGCTACAGTCCTAGGGCATCCCCACTGTGGGCTATCTGGTTGCCTCCTTCTGTTCCTGGAATAATCTGAACAAATCCTGGCCAATGTGGTGAGGACAGGTCAACCCCTAATCTTGAACCTTCAGAAGTTGATGTCAACTCCTCGCTTGAAACATCTTGATCTTACCTTAAGCACACTGCTCAGGCCAGATCCTCCCAATGGAAGCCAGCTTGGTAGGTTGGGAAGGAAACCCCCATCAGTGCAAGGGACTTGGAGCTCCGGAATGCTATCTGAAGATGGGATTCCTCTGGCATCCAAGTAATTTGTCACCACAATGCTGAACATCCTGACAGGAGGGTATCTGATTGGGATCCAGTCAGACAATGCTCCCTTTAGGGGAAAATTATAAGTCTTGCCATAACAAGAGGTAGAAGAAAAAACATTCACCCCCAGGAAACATGCTGTTGGACGTTTGGCGATGAGGCCTAGATCGGCATTTGACTACCATTAAAGGTCTTAGCGTTTGCAGTTTTGATCAAAAGACCACTAGCCTCCCATTTTTGATTAAAGCGGTAGTAAAGTCTACATAACAAAAGTTGCACCCTGCAAGGCAATCTCATAATATGCTAGTATGCATCACATACTAGTACACTATGAAAGACTTGACTTAAAACGAAGCCCTCCAACAATCTGCTGTCACCACTGCAGAGGCTTCCATCTTCACCCGTTCTTCCTTCCGGGTTCGCGCACTCCGGCATTCTGACTGGCGGAGCCGCGATGACTGCATACACGTGGGAGTCTCGGCTGTGGTTAACAGCTCTGAAGGAACGGCTCGAGTATGCCGTTCCTTCAGAGCGCATGTCTGTTATGTCACCGGCTGCTGATTGCTAGAATATCTCCTAAACAGTGCACATTTAGGAGACATTAATTTTACCTACAGGTAAGCTTTTCTATAAGCTTACCTGTAGGTAAAAATAACAAGTTTACTACCACTTTAAGACCTTTGTTCAGGGTGTCCTGTGTGGCTCCTTCTGTGCGTTTAACATATTCCATGGGATTTGATTTTGGTTTACTCGGTACTTCACAAACTGCCCTTTCAACCTATTGGGAATGCTCCACTTTCCACTTTTACGAGGTTGAATGCCTTACTATCGACTTTTGTGAGGTGTGTCTGAACTGCTGGCTTTATTCCATAAAAGAACACTTTCTGGGTTTAAAGCGGGGGTCCACCTATCTATCGGTTTTTTTTTTTTTTTTTTTTTTTTTGGAGTTCATTCACAAACTTTTCTTCTCATGATTATCTACTCACATGTTCTGTGTAATAAGTCCGCCTGTGTCTGATTTCGTTGTAAAGAATAACTTATAAAATTCACTGAAGGCGGTTTCCATCTTCATTGTGGGCATTTGAAGCCCACAAGCATGTATTTCCTGGATGCTGTGCTCCCAGCATTCACCGAGATGTTGTGATGATGCTGTTGCACAATGCATGCTGGGAAGCCTGAGACTAGCTCCCAGGGGACTGTGGGAGGTCTGTGAGAGGCTAGAAACACGCCTACTCCCATGGGAGGAAAACCAGGAAGTGCTAAGAAGATTAGAAAAAAAAGGTAATTACGGCGATTTTAAATTTTTTTACACAGCATGTCAGCATCTAGGCAAGGAAGAGAATGCATAGAGATAATGTTCAAAATTTGGGTGGAACCCCGCTTTAAGTGGATAAAGTGGAGTTGAGGCCCAGGGCTTCCTTAGCTTTAATCTCAAACTTCAATCTTTTTGGCTTCAATCAATTGTGCTTCAATCATTCTGGCCCCAGTACATCAGGGGATCTCCCACCATTTATTTTAAAATTGGTAAGTTCACTGAAAATGCATTTGTTTTGCAGGTAAAGATTTTTGTTCTTGGGAGCCTGCAGAGCATTGCACCTGCGATCAGATTTGGAGGTCTAGTTGAGTCCATGCCTCAATGGGTAATGGCATTTGTATATATATTCCTTGCTGTGCCATAATTTACCATTGGAGTACTGCCTATGTATCGGCATTAAATATTCCCTGGCCTGGTGTCAGTGTGGTGCCATTTGCAGAGTCATGGGCACAGGAATAGGGGACCCAACACATCATGCGACTCCTTTTGGGGGTCAGCACCACATGTAATATCTGATTATAATGAACAATTACAAATTATTGCCAAATCAATAGGCCCATAGCTGAAATAGACTAAATTGTTATATGAGTATACAGCTGCAGGAACCAGAAGTGGTTAAAAACTATAACCAATGTACTGCGGATAGGTATATACTCCAGGTATAGGGCGTGAACATTCATGCCCCCCCCCCTCCCTTTCCAACACCCGCTGTGATTGTACACAGCAGGAGTCTGTCAGCAGGTCCCAGCCTATGATTCATGGCCAGTCCAGTCGTAACCCAGAGCCCTGTGTTAACAGACAAAACACTGGGCTTTGTACAGAGGGAACCATCTTTTTTTTTTTTTTTCTTCCGAAACAGACATTTAATAAAAATCAGCTCATATTCCATTGTTAGGCACACGTTTAACCCCTTGACTAACCCTAGAGGTTAACCCCTTTCCAGCCAGTGTCAGTACAGTAACTGTGTATACTATTATTACTGATCACTGTATTAGTGTCACTGGTGATGTCAGTGAAAGATGGGTCCTTGCCTGCCGTTCTGTCGCAGTCCCATTATAAGTCACTCATCACCGCCAAAAAACATTCCAGTGTATATATACCATAGATTGTAGATGCTATAACTTTCATGCAAACTAATCAACATACACTTATTGGAACTTTTTTTTCAAAGACATGTACTGTAGCAGAATACATTTTGTCCAAAATTTATGAAGAATTTTTTATTTGGACATATTTTTTACAGCAGAAAGCAAAAACAATTTCAAAATGTTGGGTCTTTTTTTTTTTTTTCTTTTAAATTTGTTGCTCATATGTGATGGGGAGGAAATGCTCAGCATAGAAACTCAATGAGAAATGAGCATGCGCAGAGCTGTCAACACTGCTTTGCAAAATCCGTAGTCAAATTGGCGACAGAACAGCAAAATCAACCAGGTGGTTATTTTTTTTTTTTTTTTTTTGGACTGAAAATTTCAGCTCAACAATGGCCGCATCCACTCAGACTTTTCTGCTGTTTGGGTATTCTGACAGCCGACACCTGTGGGTGAATCTATGTAGTAATCTGTTAATATAATATAATATAATGTAGGTTGTATACATGTAGTAATCTACTACATACATCCTACATTACAAGAGAATACTACATACATTAGGGTTGCACCGATGCTGAGCATACTCAGGCAAATGCTCCGATGTTTTATATATTCAGAATGTATAATGCGCTAATATTAACCTCCCAATATAACACGGTGTGATCTCCTAATGGTTAATCAGTGAATCATGTGCAAAATGATCAAATGGAGCCTATTAAAAATAACATAACATCCTTCACCATAACAAAATCCTATAACGAAATATCAATGTGATAATAAATTATTGAACACAATAAAAAAGAGAAAGGATGAGCGTGAAGAAATATAACGTCTTTGGTGATTGATGAATATAGTCAGGTTTCAATGAGTAATCCCCAGTGATAGATGGCTTGCTCATATATTCAGCTGCTCATTAGCATGGGCTGGCTTCTGGCTTTCAAAGAACTTCCGCAGTATGAAACAACAAAAAGACCATTGCGCAGGAAGTGTAATATGTAATCCCTATAAACTAAGGGTAAAACTTCACTCACACTTTTCAGCAGAATAAATCGCATATGGTAAGGTCAGTTGCATACAGCTAAAAGCTGGGATCTCCTCACACGCCAACAGTGTACACACAGCACTGCTCGTCACTGGCTCCTCCCGATGGTTTCATCACTAGACACGTGACTTTTTCAAAGGACTGTCTCCGTGCGCTCCGGTCCCCCATCTGTCAGGCTGGAGCTTGGAGGAAGGAGCCGGTAAATCTGTAACTTACCGGCTCCATCCTTTGCCGAATGAACAGTCAGTGATTACAGACTGTCCATTCAAAACTGAGCATTGTAAACGGTGTTCATCTTCAGTGCAGCTGAGGCTGCAGAGAAAGGGACTGGGGAATATCTGTCCTCAGTCCCTTTCCCTGTCTCAAAAGGGAGATGTCAGGAGTCTGTTACCCCTAATATCTCACCAGAGCCCCCCCCCAACAGGACTGATTAAAAAAAAAAAATAAAAAAAAAAATTGCAATAAATATTTAAAAGGTTAAATTGTAAAAAAAATCTACATTACAATGGTAGATTACTACATACTTACACCCTACAAATTACTATATACATACACTACAATAATGGATTACTACATACATACACCCCACAGGAATGTAATCTATTATGGTGTAATGTGGGGTAATGTATAAAGCAATCTATTGTGTATTGGGTGTATGTAGTAATCTATTATTGTACTGTATTGTGGAGTATATATTTAGTAATGTAGGCTGTAGCATAATGTGTGGGGTATTTATGTAGTGTACGATTTGTAGCGTAATGTGGGGTATGTGTAGTGATGTACAATTGTAGCGTATTGGGGGTGGATGTAGCTAGTAAGGTACCATTGTAGCGTATTGGGGGGGATGTAGGTAGTAGGGTAAGATTTGTAGCGTATTTCGGGGGTAGTAAGGTACGATTGTAGCGTATTGGCAGGGAGGAGAGGGAGATGTAGGAGATGAGGTACAATTGTAGCATATTGGGGATGTAGGTAGTCTGGTACGATTGTAATGTATTTGGGGGGGGGGGGAGAGTAAGGTACAGTTGTAGCTTATGGGGGAATGTAGGTAGTAAGGTACTGTTGTAGAATATTGGGGGATGTAGGTAGTAAGGTACAATTGATTGTAGTATATTGGGGGGTAGTAAGGTACAATTGTAGTGTATTGAGGGGTGTAGGTAGTAAGGTACCATTGTAGCATATTGGGGGGGGTGTAGGTAGTTGGGTACAATTTTGTAGCGTATTTTGGGGGTAGTAAGGTACGATTGTAGCATATTGGCTTGGTGGGGGGGGTGGGGTGTCAGTGATGGGGTACGATTGTAGCATATTGGGGATGTAGCTAGTTGGGTAAAATTGTAGTGTATTTGGGGGGGGAGTAAAGTACTATTGCAGCGTATTGGTGGGGGGGTGGATGTAGGTAGTAAGGTACCGTTGTAGCATATCGAGGGATGTAGGTAGTAAGGTACCGTTGTAGCATATCGAGGGATGTAGGTAGTAAGGTACCATTGTAGCATATTGCGGGGGTGTGGTAGTAAGGTACGATTGTAGCGTATTGGGGGATGTAGGTAGTGAGGTTCCATATTGCGGGGGGGTGTAGTAAGCTACGATTTGTAGCGTATTGGGGGATGTAGGTAGTGAGGTACCATTGTAGCATATTGCGGGGGGGTGTAGTAAGCTACGATTTGTAGCGTATTGGGGGATGTAGGTAGTAAGGTACCATTGTAGCATATTGCGGGGGGGTGTAGTAAGCTACGATTGTAGCGTATTGGGGGATGTAGGTAGTGAGGTTCCATATTGCGGGGGGGTGTAGTAAGCTACGATTTGTAGCGTATTGGGGGATGTAGGTAGTGAGGTTCCATATTGCGGGAGGGTGTAGTAAGGTACGATTTGTAGCGTATTGGGGGATGTAGATGGTGAGGTTCCATATTGCGGGAGGGTGTAGTAAGGTACAATTTGTAGCGTATTGGGGGATGTAGGTAGTGAGGTTCCATATTGCGGGAGGGTGTAGTAAGGTACGATTTGTAGCGTATTGGAGGATGTAGGTAGTGAGGTTCCATATTGCGGGAGGGTGCAGTAAGGTACGATTTGTAGCTTATTTGGGGTGTAGGTGATAAGATAAGATTGTAGTGTATTGGGGGGTAATCCTGGAAGAATGAGGTGCTGAAGAGACTTGATCCCATGTAACCTTTTGTAGACAATGGCCAGGTATTCCCCTCCTCCATGTTCCGGCTGTTATGAGCCTGGGATCCCTCCAGTCGGAATGCTGCTTTACTGTCTATTGTGTGAATCATTTAGTAAGAGCGAAGTTCTGTGTACCCCGGGGGTTGAATGATTCCTGTGCACAGGGCAGACCCCCCGCCCGTACACGGTCCCAGCACACGCTGCGCGCCCCCGGCCCACCAGTGCGCGCTCCCGTTTCGTACGCTCGCTCACACGGTCTCCCCAGCCTCCGGTGTCGCTTGTCGCGTTGAATTGACGGTCGGCCTGTGGTGTTTTCCCCGGTGTGTGGCGGCAGAAGAAGGTCCTGTAGGGCGGCTGTGTCCCATCCGGCACCTCCTGTCCTCTCTCCCGTCACTGGTCGCTGAGGCCCCGACACACTCGGCGGCTTCCTTCCTCCTCTGACCCGATTCCGTCCGTGGAGGGTCCCACACCCGGAGCAAATATTCCGGAGAAAAAGAGACTCCCGGAGAGGACCGCAGCGGAGATGGAGGCGGTGGGGCCCGGTAAGTGGTGCTGTGAGGAAGGGCGAGGCTGTGGACAGCTCCGGGGGTATGTATGTAGGCCTCACCTGGGGGCAAGAGGTAGTGAGGAGAGGAGGGTGTCCGTGTGGGGGGATGTGACCCCTGATGTGTATGTGTGTGTGTGTGTGCGCACCCCCCCTCGGCGGGGACGGGAATAACCATGTAGGTTTCCGGGTCGTGCAGTGTACTTCTATGGTGTCATCAGCTCCATGTTTAAAGGTCTCCATAACCCGGATGGGGGCTCTGCGCTCCACACACTGGCCGCCTTTTGTTGTTGTTACTGCCAGGTAAACATTTCCATGTGAGTCCTATGGAGGAGGGGGCTTTCTTCTCCTTATTCCACTCTTCCAAAACCCCAACAATCAGCCTTTTCTTTGCTGCTTTTTTTTATAGGTTAAGTTAGCTTTACGCTAGCTTCAAACTTGGAAATTTTACAAACGCAACGACCAGTGTTTACGTGACATCGCTGTGTCCCAAAATTGACCTAACTTGTCGTTTGCCAGGCTTTACCACTCCTCCAAGACTTCCATTGAAGTCAATGTAATCGTGCCACTAAACCCTATGGATGGAGGTAGAAAGCATTACTACCTAAGATGATACAAAGATCCATACAATAGAAAAGTAACAGAAGGAGCATCTGCCAAAGCTTTTTAATGGGGATGCAGACGCGTCGAGCACACCATTAATGCATTAGTGTTCAGATGTATTTACATGTCTAGGTGAGCCCTTCACCGCTGAAGCCTGATCTGCATTCTGATCATGCTTCAGAGGCGATTGACAGGCGGTTAAGAGGTGATGTGACTCCCCTTCACTGCCTTTTTAAAGCATTTGTAAGCTTACCTGTAGATACAATGAATATCTCCTAAACATGTACTGTTTAGGAGATATTAACATCCGCTGACATCACCCATGCATGCACAGTGACGCTCTGCATTCAGGGCATACAGTATGCTGTAGAATGTAAAGCACCATGCTGTGGCATGCATGCGGGTGTGACGTCATCACTGCCTCGGCCATTCAAAGAGCCGGAGCCTGTGAGCCTGGAAGGAAGACCAGGTGAAGATGGAAGTGCTGGGGTGCCATGACAGCGCTGAGCTACGAGGTTCAGTGTGCAGGTAAGTCTTTCATAATGTGCTAGTATGCAGTGCATGTTTTGGCACATTATGACTTAAAAAAAAAAAAATATATATATATATTAGTGTGTGTGTATCTTGTGGTTTACTACCGCATTGACAACATTTTGGACGACAAATGTGCTGGAGCTGCATGCAGTTGCAGGGCGTTTGTGGTGCTTCCCTGTCAAACTAAATGTGTCCTGCTTGCTACATGTCTGGTAGATATTTCCCCGGGCATGAAGCCTCACTACAGCGGTATGTAAACACCCCCATCCATTGCCTGGTTCCCTGGTCACTGCCCACCTATTTGTCAGTGTCTCCTTGACTAGCCAGTTGCTAAGGAATTACCCATGCCTGCGCACTTTTGAGTGCCCATAGACCCACACAGCATTCAGCAAGCCACATGGCTCTGTTGCTATGGCTCCACACCCCTCGGTACCCTCCTCTGCAACCCAGAAGGTCAGGATAGTGCACAGATTTTAGAGCAACAGATCACAGGTATATGATTGGAGGGGTGGGGAATTGCAGTAGAAGGGTACTAGTAAAAAGACCTCTGTATAATAACCAAACCACTTTTAACCTTGGCGTGTTCTGTTGGGCATTGTATTCACTTGTGGTATTTGGCAAGTGTTCTGCAGTGGATTGTCTTTCAGAGTGGTAAGGGAACAGTGGACATGTGTTCAGAGGGCAATGCTGCCACTTCATTTTACACACCAACAAAAAAAGGCATAAAACTCGCACTATGGATATGTATATGCTGTGCAGATGACAAGGGTCAGGGGTCCTGGATCTTGATAGGTCATCTCAGTGCAGTATGAAAACTCCTACAAGCTTTACCCAGGAACTGATAGAAGTCACAACTGCTATACACTGCTGATGAGAAAAGGTATTTAGCAGTTTATATTTACTAAAATAATTGCATTTCTATGTTCTGTGTACTGTGGGAGACCAGATATAGTGAATGCAGGCTCCTGGGTTTAGTAACACTTTAACCGCTTCAAGACCAGCCGTCGCAGTTACACTGCGGCAGGCTAGCTCCCCTGCGCAACTGTAAGTTGGCTCTTTAAGACGCCTGTCCCTGGAGCTGATGCGAGCGCCCAGCGGGCGCGATTACCGCCGGGCATCCGCGATTGCTTGTTACAGAACAAGAACAGGGATTTGTGTGTGTGTGTGTTTAAACACACAAATCCCGTTTCTTACAGGGGAGTAGAGACAGATTATGTGTTCATACTAAGTATGAACACTGATCTCTCCCTTCCCCTAGTCAGTCCCATCCCCCTACAGTTAAAACACACCTTGGGTACACAGTTAACCCCTTGATCGCCCCTAGTCTTAACCCCTTCCCTGTCTGTTATTTATACAGTAATCAGTGCATCTTTATAGCACTGATCACCGTATTAAATGTCACTGGTACCAAAAATGTGTCAAGTGTCAGATTTGTCCGCCTCTATCGCAGTCCCGATAAAAAAAAAAAAAAAAAAAAATCTCTGATCGCCGCCATTACTAGTAAAAAAATAAAAATAAAATAAGCCTTAAATCTTTCCCATAGTTTGTAGACGCTATAACTTTTGAACAAACCAATATATGCTTATTGAGATATATATATATATATATATATATATATATATATATATATATATATATATATATATATATATATATATATATATATATATATATATACACACATATACACAGTGGCTTGCGAAAGTATTCGGCCACCTTGAACTTTTCAACCTTTTGCCACATTTCAGGCTTCAAACATAAAGATATAAAATTTTTATTTTTTGTGAAGAATCACCAACAAGTGGGACACAATTGTGAAGTGGAACGAAATCTTTTGGATTTTTGAAACCTTTTTAACTAATAAAAAAATGAAAAGTGGGGCGTGCAAAATTATTCGGCCCCCTTGCGTTAATACTTTGTAGAGCCACCTTTTGCTGCGATTACAGCTGCAAGTCGCTTGGGGTATGTCTCTATCAGTTTTGCACATCGAGAGACTGAAATTCTTGCCCATTCTTCCTTGCAAAACAGCTCGAGCTCAGTGAGGTTGGATGGAGAGCGTTTGTGAACAGCAGTTTTCAGCTCTTTCCACAGATTCTCGATTGGATTCAGGTCTGGACTTTGACTTGGCCATTCTAACACCTGGATACGTTTATTTGTGAACCATTCCTTTGTAGATTTTGCTGTATGTTTGGGATCATTGTCTTGTTGGAAGATAAATCTCCGTCCCAGTTTCAGGTCTTTTGCAGACTCCAACAGGTTTTCATCCAGAATGGTCCTGTATTTGGCTGCATCCATCTTCCCCTCAATTTTAACCATCTTCCCTGTCCCTGCTGAAGAAAAGCAGGCCCAAACCATGATGCTGCCACCACCATGTTTGACAGTGGGGATGGTGTGTTGAGTGTGATGAGCTGTGTTGCTTTTACTCCAAACATATCGTTTTGCATTGTGGCCAAAAAGTTCGATTTTGGTTTCATCGGACCAGAGCACCTTCTTCCACATGTTTGGTGTGTCTCCCAGGTGGCTTGTGGCAAACTTTAGACGAGACTTTTTATGGATATCTTTGAGAAATGGCTTTCTTCTTGCCACTCTTCCATAAAGGCCAGATTTGTGCAGTGTACGACTGATTGTTGTCCTATGGACAGACTCTCCCACCTCAGCTGTAGTTCTCTGCAGTTCATCCAGAGTGATCATGGGCCTCTTGGCTGCATCTCTGATCAGTCTTCTCCTTGTCTGAGCTGAAAGTTTAGAGGGGCAGCCAGGTCTTGGTAGATTTGCAGTGGTCTGATACTCCTTCCATTTCAAAATGATCGCTTGCACAGTGCTCCTTGGGATGTTTAAAGCTTGGGAAATCTTTTTGTATCCAAATCTGGCTTTAAACTTCTCCACAACAGTATTACAGACCTGCCTGGTGTGTTCCTTGGTCTTCATGATGCTCTCTGCGCTTTCAACAGAACCCTGAGACTATCACAGAGCAGGTGCATTTATACAGAGACTTGATTACACACAGGTGGATTCTATTTATCACCATCAGTCATTTAGGACAACATTGGATCATTCAGAGATCCTCGCTGAACTTCTGGAGTGAGTTTGCTGCACAGAAAGTAAAGGGGCCGAATAATTTTGCACGCACCACTTTTCAGTTTTTTAATTGCTAAAAATGTTTAAAATATCCAATAGATTTCGTTCCACTTCACAATTGTGTCCCACTTGTTGGTGATTCTTCACAAAAAATAAAATTTTATATCTTTATGTTTGAAGCCTGAAATGTGGCAAAAGGTTGAAAAGTTCAAGGGGGCCGAATACTTTCGCAAGCCACTGTGTATATATATATATATATATATGTGTGTGTGTGTGTGTGTGTGTGTGTGTGTGTGTGTGTGTGTGTGTGTGTGTGTGTATATATATATATATATATAGCAAAGAGTAAAAGATATTGAGTTGTTTTTTTTGTTTATAGTGCAAAAAATAAAAACCGCAGAGGTGATCAAATACCACCAAAAGAAAGCTTTATTTGTGGAGAAAAAAAGGACGTTAATTTTGTTTGGGTACAAACGACCATGCAATTGTCAGTTGTTTACATTAGACACTTGTTAACATTAGCATCTCCCCGTTCTTCCTCTCTGTGAGACGATCGCTGGTATCCCTCACGGAGCTTGCCGCGGGCGCCCGCAGGCGCCTCTTAAAGGGCAATGTACAGGTACGTGATTCTGCCTGTACGAGCCCTTCTGCCGCAGTATATCTGCGTGAGGCGGTCGGCAAGTGGTTAATGGGTATATTCACCTTTTTTGAACACTTTTTTTTTTTTTTCCTCAGAATTCCAGCTTCCCTATGCACCAATATAGCATTCCATGTACTTTACTTTTTTTTTTTTTTGCAAAAATATCAAAGCTTTCCATTAAATCTACAGTCCCTTACTTTTCTTGTCCTAATCCATGTTTCCGTTAATGTCTTTCTTCCTTACAGACTATAGGTCATGACACAGGAAGGAGTTGGCTAGCTGACCTCATTAGCACACACCCTGCATCATCTACCCTCCTACCTACCCACCCACTTCCAAGTGCATGTTTTTTAAATGAAATGCAATCAGTGATCACCCTTCTCACTAAAAACACAATATACAATTAGATTGCATAGTGTAGGGCCATGTTTTATACACCTAAAATTACTAGTTGCGCTTTCAGTGCCATTAATTAACGGCACACCAAACACAAAAGCGCAAACACGTTTCAACAAAGGGAAAATGCTGCAAAACGCACAGTAAAAAACACACAACCCACAAAATGCCGAAATGTCCCATAAACCACATGTAGTGCAGCCAATTGAAATCAACAGGCTGCCCTATGTGTGTCATAGGAAAAGCCAGAAACAAAATGTGCACTCCCACTTTGCTAGTGTTGTAACTAGCGCTGCAACTATTTTCACAATCGATTAGTCGGCTGATTTATTGTTTCGATTAATCGGTTAATAACCTTAAAAGTGTGGTGTATAGTTTAGTTACTATGTGAAGTTTAAAAAAAAGGCAATTTACTCTTAAATATCTCTTTGCAGTGGTAAATATAAATAACGAACTATATGGTTAGAGAGCAACATATCTAATCCAATCTGAGAAGAACAGACAGAAGAGATATACTGTATATACTATTAGAGGAGATACATACTCTATATACTATTAGCGTTTGAATCTGGTAAATATCATCAGACTCAGATCTTTTTTTATTTAAAGAAAAAAAATTAGACTGTTTTGCAGATTTTCAAACAGAACTGTAATTTAACCTTTTCATGACTAAGCCTATTTTTGAAATTTGGTGTTTACAAGATAAAATCCATATTTTTTGCTAGAAAATTACTTGGAGCCCCCAAATATATATATATATATATATATATATATATATATATATATATATATATATATATTATTAGCAGAGAATCTAGAGAATAAAATGGCAATTGTTGCAATATTTTATATCATACGGCATTTGTGCAGCGGTGTTTTAAACGCAAATTTTTGGAAAACGGACACTTTCATGAATTTAAAAAAAAACAAACCGTAAAGTTACCCCAATTTTTTTTGTATAATGTGAAAGATTGTTACGCCGAGTAAATAGATACCAAACATGTCACGCTTTATAATTGCACGCACTCGTGGAATGGCGACAAACTACGGTACCTAAAAATCTCCATAGGCGACGCTTTAAATTTTTTTTACGGTTACCAGGTTAGTTAGAGGTAGTCTAGTGCTAGAATTCTTGCTCTCACTCTGACGATCACAGTGATACCTCACATGTGGTCTGAACACCATTTACATATGCGGGCGCGACTTCCGTATGCGTTTTCTTTGCTGCGTAAGCTCGCGGGGACGGGGGCGCTTTAAAAAAAAAAAAATCTTTTTCTTATTTTTATATTTATCAATTGTGTTTCATCAAAAAAAATTTTTTTTTTTTTTTTTTTTTTTTTACTTGCTGTCACAAGGAATGTAAACATCCCTTGTGACAGTAATAGGTGGTAACAGGTACTCTTTATGGAGGGATTGGGGGTCTAAAAGACCTCCAATCCCTCCTTTGCACTTCAAAGTTTTCAGATCGCCGTTTTCGGCGATTCTGAATACTGTATTTTCTTTAAACCGGCGCCATTGGCAGCCAAGTAAACGGGAAGTGATGTCATGACGTCGCTTCCGCGTTTACAATTAGGAGGCTACTCACGGCTTCGTTCCAGCCCGTCCCCAGCCGCCGGAGGCAGCCGATTGGTCATTGGGCCTACCAATGGAACGGGAGGCCCGGTAAGAGCGGTGGGAGGGGGGGACATCCCCTCCTGCTCTTCCGGTATAGCAGTCGAGCGGCTTTTAGCCGCATCGGTTGTTATACCAGGAAAACCGATCGCCCGCTCTACAAAACAGTACTGGGATGATGCCTGCAGCCGCGGGCATCATCCCGGTATAACCCCGGAAAGCAGAGTATGCACGTCTGCGTACACTCGGCGGGAAGGGGATATTATATGCTCGCCATACAAAAACAATCTCTTCCTTCAAAAAAGTCATTTTAAGAACGTTCGTTCGATTTTGGAATAGTTAGGGTCAAATCGACGTTTTTCAACCACAGTGACGGGAAAATTTAGAAATAGAAAACTGGTCAAAGGAATTTTCAGACAGTGTATGTGGTTTTCGTTCAGAAATTACATTAATTTTAAAACAATGTTAAAAACAAGTGAAAATTTCAAACCACATTCTTTCATTCAGCGAATGTACAAAAATTTTTCATATGAATATTCTCGTCTGAAAATTCATCCGTGTGGCCAGCCTAAGCCTCGGTACACACCTATGCAGTTTGCTTTTGATCTGTTTCTACAGCGCTTTTTGCTGTGCTTTAAATACAGTATAGCATGCCCCAATAGCAAGGTAAAGAAAACTTCTGCCTTTAGAATCACTCGCCTCCTGCCCAGGACTACATGTCCCATGAGGCATTGCTCCTCACACATTTACAAGTTCTCAGGCACTTTCTGACATGTATGGACAGTGTACTGAGCTGTACATGTGCTGCACTGTATTTCCTGATATATATATATATATATATATATATATATATATATATAATAATGCATTCTGTATGCAGGCCAACTAATCGGCTGGCTGATCGATTTTGAAAAAAGTAATCAATTTCATAATCGATTAGTTTCAGCCCTAGCGGTAACACAAACAATGAGGCTCCATTCACATCTGTGCGTTTCCTTGCATTTTAGAAATGTGCTACACCAAAAATCACAGTAAAAAAACGCACCGAGCTCCACCAAAAAAAAGCGTTCTGAAGCTTCTTTTTGAGCCGATTGCTGTGTAGGGCAGCCTATTCAGGTGGATGGGCTGCCCTGTGTGATGAGTGAAAATGCTCAAACTCCTCCCCCCGCCCTCACTTCTAAGCTGTTTTCCTCATTTACAGTTAACGTATTCATGATTTTGCATTCTGAGCTGCAGTAAGCAAATTACTCATTTATTGGTACATATAACTACTAGGGGTGTTGAATTTAATCGCAGCATAGATGCATCGCAATTCGGCTGTCTGCGATTCGGCATCGATCCTGCGACTGCTAAAAATCGATTTTGAGATGACCTCATCTATCTGCGTGCCGCGCTATGCCTGCCCCTCCGAACGGAGCTGAAGGCGCTGTGCCCTGCCTCTCCACACTGAGCCGTGGGTGTTGGCGCGCCCCCCCTTCCGCTGAGGTCATCCCCAGCCATGTCGGGAAACAGTGTTCGCTGGAGCCTGTGAGGTGTGACGCGGCTGGTCAGGTGACGGTAGCTCCTGGAACCCGGGTGTCGAGCCGCGAGAGGTTTCCTCCGCTCTCCCTGGTTAACTGCAGCGGTGCCGGTGCTGCCGCTTTCCATCCCCTGGCATTATGTGCTGTGCGGCTTGTGGACACCGTGGACCCCCACCCCCCGTCCCTGACACTTAGATCCAGTGCTACTTTCCTGAGCACCCCCCAGGTTCTGCCACTCAACTGGCATTGTGTTTCCCCCATTGGAGGCAGGTAGTCTCTAGGGGTGCAACGGATCGTCACCGATCCGTGATCCGAACGGGCCAGGCTGTTCGGATCGGCACACCCGTGATCCGCGGTGCGCTCCGCGGCCTCAGGTTTTAGGAAAGGCAGCGGCTTCGGCCCAGCTCCGGAGCCGCAGCCATCTTGGTACACCCGGCGGGGGACATGTGGACTGACTATATTACAGTGGGGGACATGTGGACTGGCTATATTACAGTGGGGGACATGTGGACTGGCTATATTACAGTGGGGGGACATGTGGACTGGCTATATTACAGTGGGGGGACATGTGGACTGGCTATAGTACAGTGGGGGACATGTGGCTATATTACAGTGGGGGACATGTGGCGTGGCTGTATTACAGTGGGGGACATGTGGCCTGGCTGTATTACAGTGGGGGACGTTAAATGTGAAAATCAGAGGTGTTCTGTCACATTAGCAACCATGTAATGTCAGCAGGTTTGCTGTTGCTTTTAAAATCTAACCTCTAAACAGTCTGTCCGATCTACAAATACTGTATTTATGCATATAAGCTCGGTTTTGTGTTGAAAATAGCTTTTAAATCTAAAACTCCGGTGGGTGTAACAAGATTTGTGTGTTTTTTTTTTTTTGTTTTTTTTTTTGTTTTTTTTTTTTTTTGCTGATCCGAAAATGATCCGATCCGTGACTCTGATCCGAGCATCGATCCGATCCATGAGTTTTTTGATCCGTTGCACCCCTAGTAGTCTCCTCTCTGGCTCCTGTGTGCTCCTGCAGCAATCGTTAGTTACTGTATGCACAAGTAAGTTACTTTAAAATAGGTTGACCTAACAAGTGACAATGCCATTTCATTAATTATGGTTTATGTATGTCTTAGTGACTGATTCACATCACAACTTCATTAATAACTTTTTTTTTTTCGTATTTATGGTTTCACTCATCACTGACACCACACATGCAGCGTTGCATGTGTGGGATCTGTGATGAGCGAAACCATAAATCATACAAAAAAAAAGAGGTATCAATGAAGTTGTGATGTGAATCAATCACTAAGACAATAAGACATACATAAACCATAATGAATGAAATGGCATACATTATCGTTTGGGGGGACGTTATGGGGACATAGTCCGCAGTCTCTGACCCTCTTGTATCATTTCCGCAGTCTCTGGCCCTCTGCTGTATCATGTCTGCAGTCTCTGGCCCTCTGCTGTATCATGTCTGCAGTCTCTGGCCCTCTGCTGTATCATGTCTGCAGTCTCTGGCCCTCTGCTGTATCATGTCTGCAGTCTCTGGCCCTCTGCTGTATCATGTCTGCAGTCTCTGGCCCTCTGCTGTATCATGTCTGCAGTCTCTGGCCCTCTGCTGTATCATGTCTGCAGTCTCTGGCCCTCTGCTGTATCATGTCTGCAGTCTCTGGCCCTCTCTTGTAGTATTTTGGGGGCAGTCTGGAACTCCTCTATAAGTTGTCTGCTGTAATTTACACTTTGCTACATGCAGGGAGTGTTGTCGTGTTTTTTTTTTTTTTTTTTTTTTTTTTTTTTTTAGAACAGAAAAAATAAAAAAATTGAGTTCTTCTGACTGCTTGAATTTTTTGGGTGAAAACCGAGCGCAGTAATCTTGATGCATCGTGATGCATCGCCGAATCGTGGTCAGGATAATCGTAATCGAATTGAATCGCGAGGTCAGTGAACATGCTCACCCCTAATAACTACCAATAATAGAGAACTTTATTCTTTATTGTCATGCCTTTTGAGATGGTGTCTTGGCTATTTCAGAAAAAAAAACATTTTTGATTTCCTGATTCATTCATTGCTCATTTTGCTTAGCATTCCCTAAAGATCTGTTAAACCAGTTGGTCTTTGCAGTACTTTCTTGTAGTTCAGTGTCTTGCTATCAGTGCTTTTATATGCATGGAAATGGTAGTCCCCCAACGAAGAGCAGACCAGGGGGATTATCATTAAAGCGCTCAGTAGCGAGATATCGGAGATTTCATTGCTGGTGCATGTTCCTGACTTGTCATACTTATCGTTTATTTACTTAGTGAGTCACAGACCCAGAGCAACAATGTGCATATTGGATATCTGACATTTGATATCTACATTCTTGTTTCAGGTAAGTGACTCACCAGGTAGTTAACCACTTGAGCCCCGGACCATTATGCTGCCTAAGGACCAGAGGTCTTTTTCCAATTTGGCACTGCATCGCTTTAACTGCTAATTGCGCGGTCATGCAATGCTGTACCCAAACGAAATTTGCGTCCTTTTCTTCCCACAAATAGAGCTTTCTTTTGATGGTATTTGATCACCTCTGCAGTTTTTATTTTTTGCGCTATAAACGGAAAAAGACCGAAAATTTGGAAAAAAAATGATATTTTCTACTTTTTGTTATAAAAAGAATCCAATAAACTAAATTTTAGTCATACATTTAGGCCAAAATGTATTCGGCCACATGTCTTTGGTAAAAAAAAATGTCAATAAGCGTATATTTATTGGTTTGCGCAAAAGTTATAGCGTCTACAAACTAGGGTACATTTTCTGTAATTTACACAGCTTTTAGTTTGACTGCCTATGTCATTTCTTGAGGTGCTAAAATGGCAGGGCAGTACGAAACCCCCCCAAATGACCCCATTTTGGAAAGTAGACACCCCAAGGAAATTGCTGAGAGGCATGTTGAACCCATTGAATATTTATTTTTTTGTCCCAAGTGATTGAATAATGACAAAAAAAAAAATATTTACAAAAAGTTGTCACTAAATGATATATTGCTCACACAGGCCATGGGCCTATGTGGAATTTCACCCCAAAATACATTCAGCTGCTTCTCCTGAGTATGGGGATACCACATGTGTGGGACTTTTTGGGAGCTTAGCTGCGTACGGGGCCCTGAAAACCAAGCACCGCCTTCAGGATTTCTAAAGGGTGTAAATTTTTGATTTCACTCTTCACTGCCTATCACAGTTTCGGAGGCCATGGAATGCCCAGGTGGCACAAAACCCCCCCAAATGACCCCATTTTGGAAAGTAGACACCCCAAGCTATTTGCTGAGAGGCATGGTGAGTATTTTGCAGCTCTCATTTGTTTTTGAAAATGAAGAAAGACAAGAAAAAACATTTTTTTTTTTCTATTTTCAATTTTCAAAACTTTGTGACAAAAAGTGAGGTCTGCAAAATACTCACTATACCTCTCAGCAAATAGCTTGGGGTGTCTACTTTCCAAAATGGGGTCATTTGGGGGGGTTTTGTGCCACCTGGGCATTCCATGGCCTCCGAAACTGTGATAGGCAGTGAAGAGTGAAATCAAAAATTCACGCCCTTAGAAAGCCTGAAGGCGGTGCTTGGTTTTCGGGGTCCCGTACGCGGCTAGGCTCCCAAAAAGTCTCACACATGTGGTATCCCTGTACTCAGGAGAAGCAGCAGAATATATTTTGGGGTGTAATTTCACATATTCCCATGGCATGTTTGAGCAATATATCATTTAGTGACAACTTTGTGCAAAAAAAAAAAAAAAAAATTTGTCTCTTTCCCGCAACTTGTGTCGCAATATAAAATATTCCATGGACTCGACATGACCCTTCTCAGCAAATAGCTTGGGGTGTCTACTTTCCAAAATGGGGTCATTTGGGGGGTTTTGAACTGTCCTGGCATTTTATGCACAACATTTAGAAGCTTATGTCACACATCACTCACTCTTCTAACCACTTGAAGACAAAGCCCTTTCTGACACTCATTGTTTACATGAAAAAGTTATTTTTTTTGCAAAAAAATTACTTTGAACCCCCAAACATTATATATTTTTTTAAAGCAAATGCCCTACAGATTAAAATGGTGGGTGTTTCATTTTTTTTTTTCACACAGTATTTGCGCAGTGATTTTTCAAACGCATTTTTTGGGGAAAAAACACACTTTTTTAAATTTTAATGCACTAAAACACACTATATTGTCCAAATGTTTGAAGTAAAAAAGATGATCTTAGGCCGAGTACATGGATACCAAACATGACATGCTTTAAAATTGCGCACAAACGTGCAGTGGCAACAAAATAAATACATTTTTAAAAGCCTTTAAAAGCCTATACAGGTTACCACTTTAGATTTACAGAGGAGGTCTACTGCAAAAATTACTGCCCTCGATCTGACCTTCGCGGCGATACCTCACATGCATGGTGCAATTGCTGTTTACGTTTGACGACAGACCGCCGCTTGCGTTGGCCTTAGCGCGAGAGCAGGGGGCGACGGGTGCTTTTTTTTTTTTTTTTTTTTTTTTTTTTTTTTTTTTCTTTATTATTTTTTTGCTTTTTTATCTTATTTTTTAAACTGTTGCTTTCATTTTTTTTTTTTTAATCATTTTTATTGTTATCTCGGGGAATGTAAATATCCCCTATGATAGCAATAGGTAGTGACAGGTACTCTTTTTTGAAAAAATTGGGGTCTATTAGACCCTAGATCTCTCCTCTGCCCTCAAAGCATCTGACCACACCAAGATCGGTGTGATAAAATGCTTCCCCAATTTCCCAATGGCGCTATTTACATCTGGCGAAATCTAAGTCATAAAATGCTCGTAGCTTCCGGTTTCTTAGGCCATAGAGATGTTTGGAGCCACTCTGGTCTCTGATCAGCTCTATGGTCAGCTGGCTGAATCACCGGCTGCATTCTCAGGTTCCCTGTCGAGACAGGAGAGCCAGAGAAAAAGACGGGGGGGGGTGGGGGGCATTCCCTCCCACGGCTTGTAAAAGCAGTCTAGAGGCTAATTAGCCGCTAGGATTGTTTTTACATGAAAGCCGACCGCTGGCTGAAAAGAATACCAAGATGATACCTAAACCTGCAGGCATCATTCTGGTATAACCATTAAAAGTCGTGAATGGCGTACCTGAAGACAAAAAAAATGGTTAACAATAAAGCACATTGCATACCTGAAAAGCAAACATGATAAAACATAATAACAATAAAACATTGCAGAATAGAATACAGTAAAAAAGAGCAGAACAATAGAGAGAGAGAATAGAGAGAGAGAAAACAATGAAACGACAACTATTTTTTTTTTATTTTATATATATATATATATATATATATATATATATATATATATATATATATATATATATATATATATATATATATATATATATATATAATTTTTTTTTTTTACACTTTTTTTTGTAACTAACTTTTATAACGGTAACCGGTTCCAGGTTCGGGTCTCTCAAAATGCGATGGCATCTTGGGAGACCCTGTGAAAGTGTGCCTAGTCTGTGCAATGCTGTACCCTACGCTAATACTCAACTAATGAATGGTAGCGTTCAAAACATTCACCAATGCAAAGACCAGGATTGTCAGGACAGGAGGTACAATAATAGCGGGTGTCACGCCTATATCCGCGCTAGCTGCAGACACATCATCTTTTTTAGGGGGATTTGTTGGGTAGGGGTACTCGGGAGGACATAAAGAAAATGCCTCTCATGCAGCCGACTGCATTTGGTTGGGGATGTGAATGGGGGAAGTACGGGCGCTGCAGAAGCGGTGGGTTCCCAATTAGGATTGGCGAATGCAGCAGGAAGGGCACTATGGGCACGACGGGCCTGTGTTTGTCTTCTTGGTGGCAGCGCGACACTACTTGTGCTTGCCACCTCACCAGCTTGAACTGCACTTATGGGACTCGCCTCGTCACCAAGTGTTACTGCAGTGCTGGTTTGACTACGACCGGGGTGTACTAGGCCGCTGGCGCTTGCCAGTTCAATAAAAAGCTACCAAAAAAACTGTTAGCGATCGCAGGGATCAGGCCTGACTCTGCGAATGCTGCAGTTATGCGTTTAGTGTTTTGTAAGTGACAGTGATCGATCGATACTGCACTTGGGTGGGCTGGGCCGGGCGGAGGGGCAAAATGCAGGTGCTAGCAGGTATCTGGGCTGATCCCGCTAACACTGCGTTTTTGGGAACCCTAAACTGCTGGGGACGCTAGTATAGATCTGATCGGACCAGATATTGATCCGTTCAGATACTATACCACTAAGGGAGCTGTACGGTGCGTGCGTGGGTGTTAGCGCTACTGGCGCTAACCTGACGCTGCCTGGGGCTGGTGCTTGCCAGTTCACCAAAATGCTACCAAAAAAACTGTTAGCGATCGCAGGGATCAGGCCTGACTCTGCGAACGCTGCAGTTATGCGTTTAGTGCCTTGTAAGTGACAGTGATCGATCGATACTGCACTTGGGTGGGCTGGGCGGAGGGGCAAAACGCAGGTGCTAGCAGGTATCTGGGCTGATCCCGCTAACACTGCGTTTTTGGGAACCCTAAACTGCTGGGGACGCTAGTATAGATCTGATCGGATCAGATATCGATCTGATCAGATACTATACCACTAAGGGAGGCGTATGCTGTGTGCGTGGGTGTTAGCGGTACTGGCGCTAATCTGACGCTGCCTGGGGCGACGCATATCACCGCCGGGCGATCAGGGGGCTAAACCTTTATTCGGTAATAAACGGCGGGTGCCCTGACACTATAAAAAATAAACAAACTAACCAGCGTCACCCGTAACAGTTATACGGTGATCAGTGGTGAAAGGGTTAACTAGGGGGCCATCAAGGGGTTAAAACCTTTATTAGGTAGTATATGGGGGTCCCTGTCGCTATAAAACGCTGACGGCGAACCTAAATATTTAAGTCCCTAACTAGCGTCACCAGCGACACTAATACAGCGATCAGAAAAATGATCGCTTAGCAACACTGGTGACGGGGTGATCAAGGGGTTAAAACTTTATTAGGGGGGGTTAGGGGGGGCTAATACTAACTGTCCCAACACTGTAACTGTCACAAACTGACACCAATGCAGTAATCAGAAAAAAAAAAAAAAAAAAATGCTGGTGTCAGTTTGTGACGGGGGGGGGGGGGGGGGGTGATTGTGGGGGGGATCGGGGGGCGATCGGGGGGGGGGGGGTCGGGGTGTTTTGTGTGCCTGGCATGTTCTACTGTGTGTGTGTAGTGTTGTGCACTCACATACCTGTCTTCTCTCCTTGGGCCGGAACGGAAATTACCGAGCCGAGGAGAGATGACATCATTTCCTTTGCTGCTGTTTAGCATACAGCAGCAAAGGAATGATTCGATTGGCCGGCGGCGATCGCGAGGGGGGGGCCCACGAACGGATGGCCTCCCCCTCACCTCCGATCGCCATGGGACAAAAGACGACCGCCTCGGGCACCGGGAGGGGGTCCGATCGGACCCCCCACCCGCGGAAGGCAAATCACGTATATGTACGTGATTTCGCTTGTCCGTGCCACCTTGCCGACGTAAATCGGCGTGAGGCGGTCGTCAAGTGGTTAAAGGACCATGTTTAGTTATAAACATAGTTTAGTTGTAAACTGTTCCCAGTCTGTAAAAGCACCTTGATGGTCCACTTTCTGGTTTGCTTTCCAGTAGTGGAGGTTAACCAAGAGAGCTCTCAAGAATCGAGCCTCTCAAGGCCACACCAGAAACGTGAACATTTCAAATGCATTTTTTTATAGGTTAGCATAAGTTTAATTTTTGGAAAAAATTTGGCTTAACCACTGAAGTCCCAGGCACAGTTTTAAAACCGCACAGGAATAGTGGTGGTTTGTCCCTGAGCTATTTTAAAACTGTGCCTGGTCTCGGTGGCTTCTGTGGATCCCCCTTAACACTTACACCGGGACTGTCAGTTGACAGTTACTATTAAAGTGGTTGTAAAGTCAGGTTTTTTATCTTAACGCATTCTGTGTATTAGGATAAAAAGCCTTCTGTGTGCAGCAGCCCTCCTCAGCCCCCCTAAGACCCCTTTCACACTGGAGCATTTTGCAGGCACTATAGCGTTAAAAATAGCTCCTGCAAACCGTCCTAAAACAGCTGCTCCATTCACTCCAGTGTGAAAGGCCGAGGGCTTTCACACTGGAGTGGTGCACTGGCAGGGCGTCAAAGTCCTGCCAGCAGCTTCTTTGGAGCGGTGAACTCAACGCTCCTCCACCGCTGCTCCTCATTGAAATCAATGGGGCAGCACTGCGATACCGCCGGCAAAACGCCGCTCCGGCGACGTTTTGCGTGCAGATTTAACCCCTTTTCGGCTGCTAGCAGGGTGATTTTAACCCGAATAGCGCCACTAAAAAGATGGTAAAGCGGCACTAAAAATAGCGCCGATTTACCGGTGGCGGCAGTGTTAAAAGGGGTCTTATACTTGCCTGAGCCCCATCTCGATCCAGCGATGTTGCACGAGAGACTTGGCTTTCTCGGCCCCTTCCTAAAGTAGAACTTCAGTCGTTTTGTCATCTTTCCATCTATTAAATCTTCTGCCCTTGTTTAAACTTTGGATAGTAAAACTTTTTTTTTTCTCTGCCAGTAAATACCTTCTACAGCCTACTTCCTGTTTCTTGTCTGGTAAAAAGCCTAGGCTTGTGACATCATGCATAGTTCTCTCTAGTGAGTTTACCAGGAAGGGAGGGGGGATGAGTCATATGAGGGCCAGTGAGAGCTGCAGAGCTGGAGGTGTGTGTCTGTAAATCCAGGAAGTGAACAGGCAGCCCAGTTGAAACGATTGCAACCAGACTCAGTGGAGGGAGATTTCTTCAGCATATTTGGCAAGTGGTTGGAGGGAAGCTCCAAAATGGCAAAGAAGCTTTTATTACAAATTATGTGAGCAGGCTGCAGTTCCTCCTTGAGGAAGGGAAGGATTTGCCCCCTTCCTGACCAGGCCATTTTTTGCAATACGGCACTGTGTCGCTTTAATTGACAATTGCGCAGTCATGCGACGTTGTACCCAAAGTTTGTCCCCCCCCCCACAAATAGAGCTTTCTTTTGGTATTTCTTTTGGTAGTTGATCACCTCTGCGTTTTTTTTATTTTTTGCACTATAAACAAAAAAAGACAATTTTGAAAAAAAGATTTAACTTTTTGCTAAAATATCCAACCCCCCCCCAAAAACTAATTTCATTATTAAAAGGAAGAGAGAAGGAGGGTGGGGCTTTATATGAGGCACACGGGAACAATAGAATGGGTTGAATGTATGGAAAAATAAATGTTATTGGTTAATGCTATATAGTTCCATATCTAAATGATTTTTGCACAGTATTTATCAATAGTCTTTACATTTGAAATTAATATTGCATACTAGTTGAAAATCCATTAAATATTCATACATTTACAAACGCATAGGGGATAGCTGATACATATTTATACACGTATTGTAGTTGATACCCATGCAACCTGTTGACCTAGTTGATTTTTTATGAATTGTGGAAAGAGATGAAATTAGAATACCTCTACAAATTAAATGATACAAACATATATGGAGTCATAAAGGAATCCTATCGGCCCACAATTAGTACTGGATACAGTAGTTGGCTCAATGTGTTTTGCGGCCTTCTAGCCACTCATCAAGAGCAGAACCGAAGTGATTATCTATAAATAGAACAGTTATGTCTAAATGATCTAACAAAATCGGAAAAAATAAAATATAAAGCACTCAAAAAAAATTGTAAGTATATTGTAATATGTATATAACCCCCTTAGTAGCACAAAACTTAGACACATCTATGTAATTGGTGGTGCGGCAATGAGGATTGCAAACCAGCCAAAGAAATCTCCGGGAGCTGAGGTGGTGTGCAGGGCGACAACCAACACAAACAACATCCAAGGCGGGTCAGGGTGTATGATATAATCCGGGTATGTGCTTGAACTAGTGACCACAAAAGGGACCTCTGTGAAAAAAGTGTACAACAGAAAGTGTCTGCATCTACGTCACGCCGAGCATACATCGTCCTTGTGGCGTCGCAACGTGGGCGCAGTGATTTTACATCTGCCAGCATTGGGGAAGATTGGTTTGGCGCTAATCACGTGGCTGGCTAAGCTTGTCCAGGTGAAAGCGCCTTCCTCTCTTTGCATGCTAGCGTGACGTTGGGGGTTGAGTTGTGGCTGCGCTCTATATGAACCTCATTCATGGCTACGTCACACACAGGACAAGCTAATTTCTCTCTCACCTCTGTACACCATGCACCATTGAACCATCGCTCTCATTCATTCAGCAACAGGTATCTATTCACCTTCCATCTATACCATTCATCTGAAGTTTGGTTTCTCTTGCACATACCTGGATTATCATACACCCTGACCCGCCTTGGATGTTATTTGTGTTGGTTATCGCCCTGCATGCCGCCTCAGCTCCCGGAGATGTCTTTGGCTGGTTTGCGATCCTCATTGCCGCACCACCAATACATAGATGTGCCCTGTAAGTTTTGTTCTAAGGTGGTTCTCCCACCCTATACATATTACAATATATTTACATTTTTTTTTTTTTTTTTTTAGCGCTTTTTTTAGATTTTATTATTTTTTCTGATTTTGTTAGATCATTTAGACATGACTGTCCTTTTTATTTATAGGTGATCACTACGGTTCTGCTCCCGATGAGTGGCTAGATGGCCGCGAAACGCGTTTAGCTAACTAGCGTATCCAGTACTAATTGTGGGCCGATCAGATTCCTTTATGACTCCATATATGTTTGTATCATTTAATTTATAGAGGTTTTCTAAAACATTTAATTTTTTACCACAATTCATAAAAAATCAATTAGGTCAACAGGTTGCATGGGTATCAACTGCAATATATGCATTATATGTATATATCTATCAACTATCCCCTATGTGTTTTGTAAATGTGTGAATTTTTATTGGATTGTCAACTAGTATGCAATATTAATTTCAAATATACTGTAAAGACTATTAATATAAAATGTGCAAAAATCACTTAGATATGGAACTATATAACATTAACCAAAACATTTTTTTTCCCATACATTCAACCTATTCATTTGCTCCCATGTGCCTCATATTAAGTCTCACCTCCTTCTCGCTTTCTTTTAATGATGGGGATGGAGGCAGAGACGTATTAGGCTCTTGATTCATATAAAGCCCGAAAAAAACATCTTTCGCTAAAATTTCTTCATCGGTTTAGGCCAATATATATTCTTCCGCATATTTTTGGTAAAAAAAAATCGCAATAAGTGTTTATTGGTTTGCGCAAAAGTTATAGGGTCTACAAAATAAGGGATAGATTTATGGCTTTATTTTATCTATTTTTTTTTTACTAGTAATGGCGGTGAACAACTTTTTTTTTTTTTGTTGCTTTGGGACCGCTGACATTTTATACAGCTATCAGTGCTAAAAATAGCCACTGATTACTGTATATAAGTACTAGTTTACACTTCAAAACATGCTTAACCGCTTGCCGACCAGCTACCGTCCTTTTACTGTGGCAGGTCGGCGCGATCCCGCGAACCATTGTAGCTATACGTCGACTCGCGGGATCAGGATAGCAGGCATGCGCGCCCGCTGCACAGCGGGGGGTGCCGATACTCGTGGCCGACTGTCACAATGACCGCCGGCCACAAGCGATCATGAGTGCGAGACAGGGACGAGTGTGTGTAAATGCACACTTCCCTGTTCTGTTCTGAGAGGAGTGACAGATCGTGTGTTCCTATTAGCTAAGAACCATGATCTGTCACTTCCTCTAGTCAGTCCCCTCCCCTTCAGTTAGAATCACCTCCCAGGGAACACAGTTAACCCCTTCCCTGCCAGTGACATTTTTACAGTAATCGTTGCATTTTTATAGTACTGATCGCTGTATAAATGCCAATGGTCCAATGTGTCCGCCATAATGTCATAGTCACGATAAAAATCGCAGATCGCCGCCATTATTAGTAAAAAGAAAAATCATAAAAATGCTATGAATCCCCTATTTTGTAGACACTATAACTTTGCGCAAACAATATATGCTTATTGCGATATTTTTGTTTGTAAAAAAAAAAAAAGTAGAATACGTATCATCCTAAACCTGAGAAAAAAATAGCTTTTTAAAAAAAAAAATAGGGATATTTATTATAGCAAAAAGTACAAAATATATATATTTTTTTTATGGCGCAAAAAATAAAAACGGCAGATGCGATCAAATACCACCAAAAGAAAGCTCTATTTGTGGGGAAAAAAAAAATGTCAATTTTGTTTAAGTGCAGCATCGCACGACCACGCAATTGTCAGTTAAAGCGACACAGTACCGAATCGCAAAAAAAGGCCCCGATCTTTCTGCAGCCAAATCTTCAGGGGCTGAAGTGGTTAATAAAGCTCTCTAAACACAAATCAAAGCTCCTGTCACTAAATAAAATGGTTAGCTTACAGTCCTGTTTACACCTTGCTTTTGCTTGGGGCTTCAAGCAAACTTTTCCATAGACTTCTATGGAGGCTTTGAAGCACCACTGAAGCTACATTGGGTATAATTTTTGATGCAAAGCAAAAGCAGGTGTGTGTGCGGGACTGTAAGCTAACCTTTTTGTTTAGTGACAGGAGCTTTGACTAGCGTTCGGAGAGCTTTAACAAAGCCTTTTCCGAAGCCTTGTTGAAGCCGAAGCAAGTGTAAATGAGCCCTAAATGTCACTGGCAGGGAAGCGGTTAAGTGTTCCCTAGGGAGAAGTTTCTAACTGTGGGGGCAGTGTAGTGACAGGGAATAGAGATAGATTACTGTTCCTGATCACTAGGAACAGCAGATCTCTCTACTCCTCTGACAGAATAGAGATCTGTCTGTTTACATTGACAGATCCCCATTCTGTCTCTCTGGCACAATCGCTGGTGGCCACGCACATTGGCTCTGGTGTCGCAGGCACGCATCCCCTTTCTTTCCTTAAAGTGCCCGACGTACAATGACGCCGGTTCACGCAGGGGAGCCAATCTGCCGCAGTTCAACTGCGGCACCTGGTCTTAAAGTGGTTAAAGAGAAATAAATGTGAAAACTGCATGCAAAACAAGTTTAAAAACGCACTGCAAAACGTGCCTGAAAAACGCATCAAGCGCAGCCGTATAGATGTGAACCTAAATTTGTACTTCCATGAAATGCTCTGTAGATGCATCATAAAGCCCATTTTAGAAGTGAATGCTATACTTCTGCGTTGTCTGCATCTGGATTGCAGTGAGGTACCAGATCCTGGAGATTTGTCCCTGGAATAAATGTTTCATGTAATTGTGACCTTCCATTCCTATTCTCATGGCTTAGTGTAAGGGGAATGTCTGAACAGAAGGGAATCTGATCCATGGGCAAGAAAGCATGATCTTGGGGTTTGTTTACATCAGTGCGTTGGAAAATGCCATATAAACCACATATTGCATTTTTACTGTGTTTTTTTAATGCTTTGCTTTAAAATTGAACGCAGTGCATAACGTGTTTTGCATGTGGCTGTCACCTGGGAAAAATTAACAAGGGACTCCAAAAAGCTTTTCTTATCGTACATCACGGGACACAGAACCATAGTAGTTACTATGTGGGTTATAGGCTACCTTCAGGTGATGGACACTGGCACACCCTAAGATAAAAAGTGCGCTCCCTATATAACCCCTCCCACTACTGGGAGTATCTCTGTTTTTTCGCCAGTGTCTAAGGTGTTGGTCACGAGTAAAGCTGTGCTGAGCTCCACTGGAGCAATCCTTGCTTGGGCTAGCCATGCAGCCGGATCCATTCAAAGTGTCTTTTAGGACTAATTGAATGGTACCTGGGCCTCGTGTCCGAAGAAACGAGGTCTTGCCTGTAAGCGCTTCTCTTTTTAGAGAGCTGGACCCCGGACCCAGGACTTTTGGTAGTAAGGCAATAGTTTTACTGGCGGTGGTGCTATTACAGGTCCAGGATTGTGGGTTTCCTCGAGGATCCCCAGCTCCTGAAGGTTTAATGGAACCCACTGTGAAGGGTGAAGATTGGGTCTGTTGGTTCTACCACAGAAAACCCTGCGGCGGTGAAGGTAAGGAGTTTTTCTAAGAAATTTTTGAATTTTCTTATGAATGTCTCCTTTAAGTTAGTAAATGTCATGCTTATGTGTCACCACTGGGGGCTGTATGGAGCACATACCGTCTCACGCTTCCTCAGAGAGCTCACGTTGTGTCCGGAACAAGCAGTTTCCTTTCCTCCAGCCAGCAGCAGACCTCCGGTAAGTCTTTTCCTCCCCACCAGACGCCCCCCACCTGTGCCATTTGCTACCTCTGTTCAAGAGGAAGAAGCACTAAAAAACAAATGGCACGCCGCACTACTCGGCGGCTTCCAGGCTCTCCTCACCATTTTTTCCCCTCTGTAAGATCCCATAAGATCAGAGGCCCGCGCTTGCGCGGGAAAACTGTTTGAAAGAGAGGTGGGGGCCGCAGGCGACGGAGGGGGCAGGGCTTAGAGTGACGTTGGCGTCCAACGCCCAGCGCAAGAATGGGTGTTTTTAAAAAGCACTAGTGTTATTGCTGCAAGCTGCGGAGGGACACAAGAGCGTAGAATAACATGTAAGAGGTTGGTGACACAAGCATTCTTTTTGAACACATTTACTATTGCATCAGGCTGAGCATTAATGGCGGCAGTGGCTGACTATTGCTCAAGCAGTGGATGCGATTTCTTCTGGTAGTACCTCTGCTTTGTGCATCAGGCTATATTCAGAAGAAGGGGTTGAAACACCCCCAAAAAAGGTGCCAAAAGGGTCTCCCTCAAGCTCTGGAAAGCCTACTCTTCAAATGGCATCCTCCCTTGAGAAGGGGGTGGCTAGTCAGAGTGAGCATCGGGGCCATGAAATGTTTGCAACTGTTTTCAACACTGCAGCCCCTGTTCTTTTTACATTATTTTTTTTTCTCAGCCATGGTAGGCTTTTAAAAGATGTTTAGTGGCTTTAATTGCATCCCAGAGTGGTTAATCTCATCCCAGCGTGGTCATGATGCAACAGGTTCTCTTCCATTTTCCTAAGACCCTCAGACTGAGGAACTAGGGGCAGGAGAAGACTATTCCCTCAGGGGACCGTGGTAAGGCTGATGACTCCTCTTCTGAGGTGTCAATTGGGGGAGGGTCAGCTTTCACAATCTGTATGATAAATGGTACATTTTCTTGTTGAATGATCCGCTCCACATTTATGTACCCTTAACTGAGTGTTAGGTTCGCTAAAGTCTCCTTAACCCCTTCCCGCCGACCGTACGCAGATATGCGTACTCGGCTTTCCGGGGTTATACTGGGATGATGCCCGCAGCTGCAGGCATCATCCCGGTACCATTGTTTACAGCGGGCGATCGGCTACCCGAGTATAACAACCGATACTCGGCTGCCAATGGCGCCGAATTTAAAAAAGTACACAGTATTCAGAATCGCTGTTTTCGGCGATCTGAATACTTTGAAGTGTAAAGGAGGGATGGGGGGTCTTTTAGACCCCCCATCCCTCCATAAAGAGTACCTGTCACCACCTATTACTGTCACAAGGGATGTTTACATTCCTTGTGACAGCAATAAAAGTAAAAAAAAAATTTTTTTTTAAAACACAATTTATAAACTAAAAAAATTAAATAAAAAAAAAAAAAAATTTTTAAAGTGCCCCTGTCCCCGCGAAGCGAAGAAAACGCATACGGAAGTTGCACCCGCATATGTAAACGGTGTTCAAATCACACATGTGAGGTATCGCCGCGATCGTCAGAGCGAGAGCAATAATTCTAGCCCTAGACCTCCTCTGTAACTCAAACCTGGTAACCGTAAAAATTTTTTAAAGCGTTGCCTATGGGAATTCATAGGTACCGTAGTTTGTCGCCATTCCACGAGTGAGTGCAATTATAAAGGGTGACATGTTTGGTATCTATTTACTCGGCGTAACATCTTTCACATTATAAAAAAAAAATTGGGGTAACTTTACTGTTTGGATTTTTTTTAAAATTCATGAAAGTGTCCCTTTTCCAAAAATTTGCGTTTAAAACACCGCTGCACAAATACCGTGTGATAAAAAATATTGCAACAATCGCCATTTTATTCTCTAGATTCTCTGCTAAAAAATATATATATATATATATAATGTTTGGGAACTCTAAGTAATTTTCTAACAAAAAATACGGATTTTAACTTGTAAACACCAAATTTCAAAAATAGGCTTAGTCATGAAAGGGTTAAGCTGTGCATGCTTTTTCCTGTCCATTCATTGTTGGGAAAAATTTTTTGTATCTGGAGGATCACCCAGATAAGCATTATTCCATTCTAAAAAGTTTCACACTTTATCCTATGGTAGAGAAAATTCACTAAGCGGGGTATACCAGCAATTAACGCTACTATATCTTTTTGTGAGTAAGTTTGACTTGTCCGGCAGACATTACTCAAATACTTAGGGATCCAATGGATAAAAGGTTGGAATTTCTATTAAAAGAAAAACCCAAAAAACTCTTTTTTTGGCAGGTTAAGTGTCTCAGCCTGCACTGACAGTCATTGCTTAGTTGTTGAGAAACCAGTTTTAACAGGGGTTTAAGGTTGTAAGGTTGTCCTGCTCAACGGGTCCAGGAGGCAGCTTTATGTTTGAAATGGTTGCTATGACAGATTGTGCCTTCGCTAAGCGTCATGCAAAAAGCTCCTGGCTAGTCTTCCCTTTTGCGGTAAGACAGCTATCTGGGGATATTTTGGATATATCCAAAGACTTTCTAGCAAAAGATACCCCTTTTGCCTTTTAAATGAAGGACTAATTGTGTCTTTTTTCAAAGTTCCTTCTGTGCCAGGGGTATCAGCCTCCAGGCAGTCACGACTGCCTCCACCGTCAGGTTCAACGGGTAATCCTCAGGGTTAACCCCAGGAACAAAAGAGGTCTTGAGGGAGGAAGCTACAAGATATGTAGCCTCCTTTATGAGGAGGTGCCCCCGCTTGCTCAATAGAGAGAATTCTTCTACAGTTCTCAGGGATCTGGCAGAAGGAATGTCAAGACGAATGGGGAACTTCGTCAGTAGCTCCAATGTACAAACTGGAGATCCAAGAGTTTCCATCTCCTCGTTTTCTCAGATCAAACGTTCCTAAGGATCCAGAGAAAAAAAAATCTTTCTCTCTTGCATTGGACCATATTTTGGCAAAAAGTGTTCATGGTGGCCCCATGTAAGAGCAGAGATTGGGATTTGGTTAAATCCAAATGGACATTCTAGATCTCAAAAATCTAAAATTCAATTGCTAAATATAATCTCTCCTCCTTTTTGCATGAAGGTGCATATCTCCATATGCCTCACTCACTAGTCATTTCTTTCCAAGTTAAACTTCTTTTTCAGTGTGTAGCTCTGCTTTCCGATCTAGCTGCTACACCTCGAGTACAAGGTTCTGGCTCCTTTTCTAGCCAGACTGAGGTATAACTATTATGGTTTACCTAGTTGATCTGTTCTTGTTAGACCAGTCAGTAGCCCGCTTAGGCCAAAAGTATGGTCACCACATTCGACTACCTGGAATATCTAGGTCGAATTCTCAACCTAGGAGGAATCTTTAAAACATGAAGAAAATGCTTGGGTCTGATCATAGGTACACCCAGGAAAGGGTATTTGTACCCCAGGCTAAGATCAGCACCATAAAGGTCTGATCTAGGTAGTCGAAGCAAGATGTTTTTTTTTTTTTTTTCCCTCCTATTCAACTTTGCGTGAGGTTGTCGGGAAAGATGGTGGCTTCATTCGAGGCCGTTCTTTATGCTCAGTCTCATTCTAGACTGCTGCAAAGCAGTATCCTATCAGCTTGAAACAGAATTCAAGCTCTCCATTCCCAATGTGTCTGACTCCAAAGCCTACGACCACATCACCCTGATAACGCTCGATTCCGTCCGGTCTTGGAGGCTAGGCAGGGTCGAGCCTGGTTAGTACCTGTATAAAAGACCACCTAGAAATACCAGGTGCTGTAGGCCGAGTGCGCCGGAGCCTCAGTTTATGGTTAACATCCAAAACTCTGCGAAGGGGAAAATCCTCCTTTCAGTTACCTGGTAAATAGTATCAACATATGCCATCCTTTTTTTGTTTAGGTTGGACAGTCCTGAAAAAGGCAGCTGTCCAGGAGAAGTGGCCTAGATCAGAAATGGCCTTGCCCATTAACGTTTTAGGAATTCAGGCAGAACACTTGGTTCTGAGGCCTGAGCGTTCAGTTTAAGGTATTGTCCTGCTAGGAGTCAATCTGTTTATGCCACAGCAATATTAATCACCAAGGGGGCACAAGAAGTTGTGCTGCCCAGGGAAAGGTGAAGCTTATCCTATCTTGGGAAGAAAATGATGTACTTTGCCTATCGGCAGTTTTCATTCTAGGAATAGATAATTGGCAGGCGGACTACTTGAGTCGGCAGCAGCTTTTCTTGGGAGAATGGTTCCTTCACCCCAATATCTTCCTGTCAATATGTCAAAGATGGGGAATCCCAGACATAGATCTGTTTGCGTCCAGGATTGACAACTTTGTGTCAAGAACAAAGGATCCGCTAGCATGCGGAACGGATGCCTTGCTATTCCTGTGGAATCTGTTCTCACTGATTTGTGCATTCCCTCCTATTCAGCCTGAATCCACAACTTCTTCGCAGGAAGGGAAGTCGATTCTTGTGGCCCCCAGCGGGGCCCAGGAAATCTTTGTATGCAGGGATCGTAAAGATGATATTAGGGGACCCATGGACCCTACTGCCACGGCCAGACCTTCTTTAGTAAGGTCCGGTATTCCATCCTACTTTTCAAATGCTAAATTTAACGGTTTGGCTTTTGAGGCCCACACTGAAGAAGCGTGGGCTGTCAGGTTCAGTAGTTTTCTACCTTGGTTTATGCAGAGCTAGGCTCCATGGTTATATATTATGAAGTCTGGGAAACGTATGTCTCCTGGTGTGAAACCGGGAGCTGCACCCCAGGAAATAAGTCTAGGTAGAGTCCTTGTTTTTTTTCTGCACATGGAGTGAGAAATAGAGCTGGCCTTGAGTGCTAAGGACAGGCCTCGCCCTTATCGGTATTATTTTTACAACCACTTGCTTCGCATTCTTTTGGTCCATAACTTTATTCAGGGGGTAACTCGGCTTAATCTCTAGTTAAGTAACCCCTGAACCCTTGGGACTTGAAATTAGTTTTGTCGGCATTACAAAACAGCCTTTTTTGGGCCGATACGACATATTCCTATGGTCCTTTTTTGACAAGGAAACTATTTTTTCTGGTAACCATATCTGCTGCAAGAAGGGTATCAGTATTGGCTGCTCTTTCTTGTAAAGAGCCATATTTTTGTTCACAAGGATGAGGTAGTATTGCGTCCTCATCCTAACCTTTTACCAAAGGTAGTATCAGGTTTTTATCTAAACCAGGATATTGTTCTACCGTCCTTTTTCCAGAACCCTGTTCTTTGGAAGAAAAATCACTACATTTTTTTGATGTGGTGAGAGCAGTCAATGTCTACTTAAAGACGATTGCTCAGATTCGAAAAAGGGATGTTTTTTTTTCGTGTTGCCTGAAAGTCCTAAAGGAGGCTGGCAGCATCAAAATATACTATTCTTAATGGATTCGACAAGTAATCAATCATGTACATTTACCAGATTCTATCAAATAGATGTAAAAGGTCATGAGGATATCGCCTTTGGTCGCAGGGTACTGCAGGCTGCAGTATTAGTCTTCTAGTCTCTTATTGCTCTACTTTTTGTTGTCTCCCTCCCTTCAGTTGGCATTGCTATGGGACATCCCACATAGTAACTACTATGGCTCTGTGTCCCGTGACAGGATAAGAAAATTGAATTTTTAAAACTGCTTACCTGTAAAATCCTTTTCTTTGAAGTACATCATGGGACACAGAGGTCCCTCCCTTCTTTGGTATACACGGGTATTGCTTTGCTACAAAACTGAGATACTCAAAGTAGTGGGAGGGGTTATATAGGGAGTGCACTTACTATCTTAGGGCGTGCCAGTGTCCATCACCTGAAGGTGGTCTATAACCCACATAGTAACTACTATGGTTCTGTGTCCCGTGATGTACGATAAGAAAAGGATTTTACAGGTAAGCTGTTTTAAAAATCCTATTTTTTTTGAAAGGTGCGTTTTTCAAACAGCGCGCAGAAGGTGCTGCAAGCTGAACATTTAAAAAAGTGCAGCGCACAGATCTGAACAGTAGCGTTCTCTCTTCAGATTTTTATTCAGAAGATGAAATGTACATTCAACAAACTAAAAATTCTGACTATAGGAAACTGAAAAAATATGGCTAAAAGTTTTTTTTCTGATTTGGAAAATCTTCTGTGGGGAAATTACTTTGCCAGTTAAAAAGTTTGTAAAGTAGTGTTTTTTTTTTTTTTTGTAACAAGCATGTTATACTTGCCTGCTCTGCAGTGATTTTGCTCCGATCCCTCCACTTCTCTAGTCCCCTGCCAGTGCTCCTGGCCCCTCCCACCTACAGAGTGCCCGCAGAGCAAGCTACTTGCTCTGGAGGCACTCGTGCATGCTCGCTCCTGAGCTGTTTAAGACCGTTTGGCTTGGTCTTGCCCTCCTCACTGGCTGTGATTGACAGCTCATTGGCTCCTGCTACTGTGTCTCAGCCAATAAGGAATGCTGAGACCCAGGAGAGTTTCTGCTCTTGTGCACATCGCTGGATCAGGAATGGGCTCAGGTGAGCATAAGGGGGGTTATGGTTTATAAAGAATTATAAATAATGTAATATAGATCCCTAAATAACAGCATGTGACTCTACCCAACAGAGCAGAAAAGTCTGTAGCTGAAAAAGCACATTGCGGGGTAGATTTATTTTCAGAACCTGACACATCATTGTTGGACCTGAAATGGCCGTTAAGAAGATTAGGTTTGGTAAATGTCTGGCCTTTTACAAATGAAAACTAAGGTGGTAATCCAGCTCTGACTCAAAATATAAAATTATTAATAAAAATACCATAAAACTATCCCCTATTTTGTAAACGCTATAACTTTTGCGCAAACCAATCAGTAAATGTTTGAAGCGATATTTTTTTTTTTTTTTTAACAAAAATGTAGAAGAATACATATCGGCCTAAACTGAGGAAAAAAGAGTTTTTGTTTTTTTTTTTTTTTTTTTTTTTTAATATATTTTTGGGGGATATAGCAAAATGTAGAAAATGCGTTTTTTTTTGTTTTCAGAATTGTCGCTCTTTTTTTCTTTATAGCACAAAAAAGAAAAACTGCAGGGGTGATCAAATACCACCAAAAAAAAGTTCTATTTGTGGGAAAAGGACGTCAATTTTCTTTGGGAGCCACGTCGCACGACCGCGCAATTGTCACTTAAAGCGACGCAGTGCCGAATCGCAAGAAGTGCTCTGGTCAGGAAGGGGGTAAATTCTTCCGGGGCCGAAGTGGTTAATGCATTTCATGCGTTAAGGTAAAAAAAAAAACCTTGTGTCGCTCGCCCCCTTTTTACTTACCTGAGCCCCATTGCGATCCAGCACTGCATGAGCAGTGGCGTTCCTCCTCCCTGGGAAGATCGTTGGCTCCCGCTCTTGTCAATCAACTCCTTTGAGAAGTGGAGCAAAGGGGTGGGACGTTAAGTGAAGCACGTGGTTGCAATTGAATAAAATGGTGATTATTAAAATATTTAATATTCTGTAGACGCATGATTACATACATTAATTCCATGTACATAGAAATACACACTAACCATGTCAATTTCTAAAACAGTGGTAACTGATAATAACATGGTTATAAATTGATAGCATAATGAGGTTACAGAGTACACCAAATTCCATGTTTGGGTATACATGTATAGCAAGATAACATCTGCATGGCCTATGACCTTTCTGATCCCTGTTACAATGATGTGATCGTATGAAATATATTGAAATAATTATCTATTAGAACTGTACTACTATGATACACGGCATCTGGTAGCTTGACGTGTTTCGCTGCTTGGTGCCACTCATAAGGATCAACCACGTGATGCATCTGCAATGGAAAATAATTGTCTGGATAAATAGGCTTGTATCAATAAAGGGGGAGGATGGATTAAGAACTCCCCCCCCGTAAATCACTTACAATTGTATGTGCAATCAATGGTGCAATGTCAAAGACTGTGGGCCACCCAAAGGCATCAAAGTCGGGAGCTGAGGAGGTGTGTCCGGCAGCACCCATCACGGACAGCAACCCAGGTGGACTCGGGCACACAGAGCACTCCTAGTGTTTCGCATTGTAAAAAGTGAACCAAATGAATGCAATGTAGAGACGAAGTGAATAGGAATGTAATGACAGTGAGGACTGTGATGGGACTGGTGTGTACAGAAGGGGGGGGACTAGTGAAAGGTGAGTAGCCATGATGAAAGGTTTCCACCAAGATACCTGAATGTAGGGGGGTGCGTGAAGACAAAAGCGGCGTGACTTCTAATGCAGCGTACACACGGTCATACTTTTCGACAGCAAAGGTCCGATGGTCTCTCCGACGGTCTTTCCGACAACCAGACTTGCCTACACACAATCACACTAAAGTCCGACGGATTCGTACGTGATGACATATGACCGGACTAAAATAAGGAAGTTGATGGCCAGTAGCCAATAGCTGTCCTAGCGTCAGTTTTTGTCCGTCGGACTAGCATACAGACTAGTGGATTTTTCGACCGGACTCTACTACGTCGGAAAGATTTGCAGCATGTTCCAAATCTAAAGTCTGTCAGATTTTCGACCGAAAAAGTCTGCTGCAGGTCCGAAGCTTACACGGTTGAATTGTCCGCCAGACTTGATCCGTCGGACCAGTCCAGTCAAAGTCTGCTCGTGTGTACGCAGCATAAGTGTACAAAAAGTTACCTGGTGCTAGATAAGAGGGAGAAAATAAGGCTATGATCCAGGATAGGACATGGGATCTGGTATGTGCGAGAGCCCAGAGTTACCCTGTCCAACCAGGGCAGTGACAAGGGGGCGGGGGCCTAGTTCCGCTGTCTGTGTCAATGGACACAGCAGCAGGTCTTGGGAGCGAGCCCGCACGAGTTTTGCCATGGGAATCTGCTTCCTATTGGGGACACCAGCAAGAAAGGAGGAGCCAGGAGTGCCAGTGGGGGACCCGAGAGGAGGATCAGGGCTGCTCTGTAGTTTGCACAGAGCAAGTATAGACCTGTTTGTTGGGGGAGGGGTGTGTGTTGTTTTTTTTTTTTTTTTTTTTGTTTGGTTGGTCTGCTGCTGCTTTTCCGGGTTGCACAGCCGGCTTCTGTCAGACTGGCTGCCATACACACAGGCTGAATGCCTGCCGTTTTTTATTGAACCAGCCCATGTTTCCCAACATTTGCCTCGTGTGTAATAGACTTTAGTTTGCTTACACAAGTTTGGTATACAACAAATGGGTGTCGGTCAGCTATAATTTGGCGTTTTGAGAGCAGGACCCCATCAACAGCACTGTTCGAACCAGCCGAGATTGGAACGGTCAAAGGGCAGGCTGAATGTACCAAGTTGATCAACTTGGGTACAACCAGCCTGCCAGATTCTCTTGCGATTATCTCCCAGCTGGGATGGCTTTCCCTGATCGCCCGCTCACCAAGAGACAGTGGCTTGGCAGGAGGGGTTCCTGCATCAACACTGTTGGGGGGGAATAAAGTGAATTTCATTTCCTGGTTGCAGGAAAGAACTTTGCTCTGTGTTTGGCTGGCCTTATTTGCAAGAACTGCACTGATGCTTAACCTACCATTTATCCATATAAAATTATGCTTGGTCTAGAATTATGGCACAGTCAACTGCAAATAGTAGAATCCTTTTCACTTGTCAGTAAGTTGGTTGATAAGAAGATTTTACAGGTATAAAGCTATAAAACACTGGCAAATGACCCACTGAAATACTCATGAGCAAAATGAACGTTCTGTCACGAAAGTTCTGTCAAATCTTATTTTGATGACCATCGTATAGTATTTTTTTTTTTTCTGATATGGGAAATTAAAAAAAAATCCTGCATCCAGAGCTGGCTGTAGGGGACAAGCGAATTCAACATTTTGTGTATTGCAACCTTGTAATCACAACAGGAAATCCAGACAGATGGGGCTGGAAGTGTGTGACAATAGTTATTAAACATAAATGAAGTTTATTTCAAGCTAAGAGGTCAAAATACATTGCATAACTTCCACAGATAAAGGAATGCTGTTTTTGCGGGGGGAAATTCTGAAACCATGATGGCATAAACGTGTGAAAAATCGAACAATCATTTTTTCATTTTTGTACGGATCTTTTTTTTTTTTTTTTTTTTTTTTTTTTTTCTACTAGTCTATGGCCTGCCTAACTTTTTAAAAGTGACAATCACTGTGCCTATGTAGGAGCAGCATTGTTGATCTAGGACAAAGGCTGCTTGGACTACAGAAATCCTCCTCCAAAACCTAAAGGGAATAATTTCTGTAAGTTAGCGTTAACCTGAGCAGCTCTTATACTTGATATAACATTGCAGAGCACGCAACAGCCCTGGATTTCTGCCTGTTTCCAGTTTTTTTTTTTTTTTTTTTGCGTGTTTCGAACAGATCCCGCAAAACTCTTCAGTGATTTATTCAACAGACCAAAAGGGAGAAAATTAGTTTACCTAATCTCCATGCACTGATTACCTGCAATCTGTTTTAATTTGAGTTGTGTACTATTTTAATTTTAGTAGCCATTCATGTGTTTAAATATAGCAGTGTATAATTGGTACACTGTCAGATGTGTTTTGGGGTTCGCCTTCACAGCCTGCCAACTTCTGCTAGGCTAAAATGTATTTGACAGAATACAAGTATGGCAGCTTTTAAAAATCAATTGCATTAATGCTTGGTTTGAATTTTAATGCATTATATTAAATAGTATAATATAGAGAACTGTAAAAAGACAAAACCTTTGTATATGGGCAGAAAAATGTGTAAAGTACATCTGCGCAACCAACACACTTCCTTTACCCCCCCCCCCCCACTCACCTAACTCTAAAAAATGTATTCAAAAACATGCTTTCCTTTTTTAATACAAAAATCTAAGTGGACCTGCTTCAGATATACAGTGGATATAAAAAGTCTACACACCCCTGTTAAAATGTCAGGTTTCCGTGATGTAAAAAAAAATTAGACAAAGATAAATAATTTCAGAACTTTTTCCTTTTTAACTACTTCAATACCAGGCATTTTCCCCTCTTCCTGCCCAGGACAATTTTTAGCTTTCAGTGCTGTCGCACTTTGAATGACAATTGCGCTGTCCTGCAACACTGTACCCGTACTAAATTTTTATTGTTTACTTCCCACAAATAGAGCTTTCCTTTGGTATTTGATCACCTCTGTGGTTTTTTAATTCTTGTGCTATAAATGAAAAAAGAGCGACCATTTTGAAATAAAAAAAACTACTGGGCATTGATAGGTGGCACTGATAGGTGGCGCTGGATTTGCAACACTGATGAGCTAGTGACCAGCTTTACTGAGTGGCACTTTGATGGGGCACTGACAGGCTTTATAGAGGGGGACAGGCTGGCAGGTGATGGGCATTGATTGGCAGCTGATGGGCACCTTTTGATGGGGCTGTGCTGATTATCAGACATCCCCCCCCCCCCGACAGGGAGAGCCGCCGATCGGCTCTCCCTGTCGGCGTGAACCGAGGAAAGCCATTTACTGGCACTTCCTGGTTCCCGCGATGATCAGCTGTGATTGGTCACAGCTGATCACGTGGTATGAAGCCTCTGTCAGAGGCTAAATACCACGATCGGAGTTGCAGTGTGTCAGACTTACACACAGCACCTCTGATTGCTGCGGGCTCTCGCCGGCTCTGTTATCCTGATCACGTCATATGATGTCCAGTCAGGATAACTAAACCACTTTGCCGCTGTCATTTTGCTATACTGCGGGCGGCAAGTGGTTAATGTGACATATAAACTGTACAACTCAATTGAAAAACAAACTAAAATCTTTTAGTGGGGAGGAGTAATAATAAAAAACTAAAATAATGTGGTTGCGTAAGTGTGCACACCCTCTAACTGGGGATGTAGCTGTGTTCAGAATTAAGCAATCAAGTTCAAACTCATGTTAAGTAGATGTCAGTACACACCTGCCATCATTTAGAGTGCCTCTGATTAACAACAAATAAAGTTCAGCTGTTCTAGTAGCTCTTTCCTGACATTTTCTTAGTTGCATCCTACAACAAAAGCCATGGTCCGCAGAGATCTTCGAATGCATCAGAGGGATCTCATTGTTAAAAGGTATCAGGAGAAGGTACAAAAGAATTTCCAAGGCATTAGCTATACCATGGAACACAGTGCAGACAGTCTTCAGGTGGAGAAAATATGGCACAACAGTGACATTACCAAGAACTGGACATCTCTCCAAAACTGATGAAAAGACCAGAAGAAAACTGGTCAGGGAGGCTGCCAAGAGGCCTACAGCAACATTAACCACTTCAGCCCCGGAAGGATTTGCCCCCTTCCTGACCAGGTTGTTTTTTGCTATACGGCACTGCGTCGATTTAACTGACAATTGCGTGGTCGTGCAACGTTGTATCCAAACAAAATGTATGTCCTTTTTCCCCACAAATAGCTTTCTTTTGGTGTTTTTTGACCAAAAAACAGCAACAATTTTGAAAAAAAAAAACACTATTGTACTTTTTGCCATAATAAATATCCTAAAAATTAAAACAAAACAAATTTCTTCAGTTTAGGCCGATGTGTATTCTAATACATATTTTTGATTAAAAAAAAATCGCAATAAGTGTATATTGATTTGGTTCGCGCAAACGTTATAGCGACTACAAAATAGGGGATAGCTTTATGGCATTATCATTTTTTTTTTTTTTAACTAGTAATGGCGGTGATCTGTGATTTTTATCAGGATTGAGACTTTGTGGTGGACAAATCGGACACTTGACACTTTTTTGGGGCCAGTGACATTTATACAGCGATCAGTGCTATAAATAGCCACTGATTACTATATAAATGTCACTGGCAGGGAAGGGGTTAACACTAGGGGGGTTAAATGTGTAACCTATTTGTGTTCTAACTGGGGGGGGGAATGTGGCTGACTAGAGGAGGAGAGAGATGGTACTTGGTAGGAACACACAATCTCTCTCCTCTCCCTTGACAGAACCGGGATTTGTTTACACACACAGATCCCAGTTCTCGCTCTCCTGAACAATCACGGGTGCCCGGCGGTCATCATGCCTGCTGGGCGGGCACGTGCGTCGGCTCCGGGGCACACGCTGCGGGCGTGTGCCTGCTACAGCATCTTAAAGAGCCGATGTACAGCTATGACGGCTCGCGCAGCAGTGCCTAACTGCTGCAGTATAACTGCGGCGGCTGGTCGGGAGGGGCTTAAGCCTGGGTTCACACTAGCGCGATCTTAGAGATTGCATGTGATTTGCACCCACAATGCAGGTGCCGATCACATGCGATCTCTGAGCAATGCGAGTTCAGCCATTCATTTGTATGGCTGAACTCTCATTGTATTCGCACAGAAAATGGTGCAGAGACTTGTTTTTCCCCGCACCAGAATCGGAATGCATGGGTGTTATTACCTTTGCGATCCGATTCCTGTGCGAGTTCACAGTTCGAGCTGCGATCTGTGAACTAAACTGAGGGTTTAACTTTGTTAATGACACCTGCAGCGGTTCGCATAGTGTGAACCCAGGGTGAAGGATCTGCAGGAATATTTGGCAAGTACTGACTGTGTTGTACATGTGACAACAATCTCCTGTATTCTTCATATGTCTGGGCTATGAGGTAGAGTGGCAGGACAGAATCCTTTTCTTACCAAGAATAACAACCAAGCCCAGCTAAATTTAGCAAACACACATCTGAAGTCTCCCAAAAGCATGTGGGAAAATGTGTTCTGGTCTGATGAAACCAAGGTTGAACCTTTTGGCCATGATTCCAAAAGAGATGTTTGGTGCAAAAACACTGCACATCACCTAAAGAACACCATACCCACTATGAAACATGGTGGTGGCAGCATCATGCTTTGGGGCTGTTTTTCTTCAGCTGGAACAGGGGCCTTAGTCGTCAAGGTAGAGGGAATTCTGAACAGTTCCAAATAAGTCAATATTGGCACAAAACCTTTGCTTCTGCTAGAAAGCTGAACATGAAGAGGAACTTCATCTTTCAGCATGACAACGATCCAAAGCATACATCCAAATCAACAAAGGAATGGCTTCACCAGAAGAAGATTAAAGTTTTGGAATGGCCCAGCCAGAGCCCAGACCTGAATATGATTGAAAATCTGTGGGGTGATCTGAAGAGGGCTGTGCACAGGAGATGCCCTCGTAATCTGACAGATTTGGAGTGTTTTTGCAATGAAGAGTGGGCAAATATTGCCAAGTCAAGATGTGCCATGCTGATAGATACCCAAAAAGGCTGAGTGCTGTAATCAAAATGTGCTTCAACAAAGTATTTAAGGGTGGGCACACTTATGCAACCGTATTATTTAATTTTTACTTCCCTTGTTGTTCAACTGAGTTGTACAGTATATAGCTCACATTAAAGGTGGAAAAGTTCTGAAATGATTTACTGTATATACTTGAGTATAAGCCGAGTTTTTCAGCCCATTTTTTAGGCTGAAAAACTCCCCCTCGGGTTATACTCGAGTGAGCCGTACTTTTTATTACTAAAACAGCGTGGGTCTCCTGCTGTGTAATGCATTCTGTTCAGCCGTCCATTGAAACAAAGCCGCCCCACCTCCTTGTCTGTGATAGGCGGAACACTGATACAGTTTCCCAGCATCGTATCAGTGTTCCTCTATCATGGACGGACGAGGAGGCGGGGTGGGCTTTGTTTCAATGGACGGCTGAACAGAATGCATTACACAGCGGGAGACACCTTTCATTACTAAAACAGCGTGCGTCTCCCGCTTTGTAATGCATTCTGTTTAGCCGTCCATTAAAACAAAGCCCGCCCCGCCTCCTCGTCTGTCCGTGATAGAGGAACACTGATACGATGCTCGGAAACTGTATCCGTGTTCTGCCTATCACAGACGAGGAGGAGGCAGGGCGGGCTTGTTTTAATGGGTCGGCTGAACAGAATGCATTGCACAGCGGGAGACACACTGTTTTCGTAATAAAAGGTACGGCTGCAACTGGGCACAGTGAGGCTGCAGATGGGCATTGTTTACCAGGTAGCTGCTGCATTTTCCCACCCTCGGCTTATACTCGAGTCAATATGTTTTTCCCGTTTTTTGTGGTAAAATTTAGGTGCCTCGGCTTATATTCGGGTCGACTTATACTCGAGCATATACGGTATCTTTGTTTCATTATTTATTTTTTTTACATCGCAGAAGCCTGACATTTTAACAGGGGTGTGTAGATTTTTTTTATAGAGGAAATAGGGAGTCCGCGCTAATGGGTGTAATTAGAAGCCTAGGTGGGAAGTATATTCCTAAATTGATAGACTGCTGCCCTCACATACGCTGACTCCACAGGGGGTGGAATGAGCGGGAAAAGTGTGTGAGTGTGGCGCTGTCCCAAAGTTGCAGAAGAAATGTCTGCATATATACAGTTTTATCAAAAGTGTCACGTGTGTATTCCTTTAAGTGAAATATGTATGGCAGTTATTACCACTCCTGTGGGTTAAAGAGACTAGTGATTTAAACATGAGAAGCATAATGAGTGCAATAAATCGCATCCAAGGTGTCTAGTGCTATATTCCCTCAAAGAAAAAAACAGTATTAACCACTGCTAAGAGCATGAAGCGGTCTGTGTTTAAACACTAGAAAACACAAAGTTGCAATAAATACATCACACGTGACATGCAGAAAATTCTAAAGTGTCTAGTGCTAAATAAATATTAAAATGTTGTTCTACAAACGTTGCAAATAACAAAGTGACAAGTGCCCTATGAAGAGGTCACTCTGAAAAGTGCTAAACACACGTGCCATGCAAATGGTTCTATGATAGTAAACAGTTCATATGGGTATGTCCCCGGTGCACTATAAATGAAAAAAGGCGTCCTTTGTGGGATTCCTCAAAGCATACAACAGGTGTTAATCCAGTGCTGGTGTCTCGCGTTGTGATTGTGCAGAGACTCACCAGCTGTATATCCCCTGCAGGGGTAATGAGTAGTCACAGTATGTGCCACTGTGCAGCAGTGCTTGGCAAGACCAGGACCAGGATGATATCATAAAGACATAAGAAGAAAAGATTCCATAGTGTGAAACCGTTTAAAACCACTATTTATTAGGTCAGATAAAAAGGGTACTCACATTGTAATGAAAAAAATGAGCAGTGTACAATGCTTACAAAGATGTTCCTAAGCGTCAGCTTTGCAGGGAGATGTCAGCAAGGCGTTCAAAGGCCACGACCTACGTACGTTTCGTCACACGGACTTCTACGGGAGCATCCCGTAGAAGTCCGTGTGACGAAACGTACGTAGGTCGTGGCCTTTGACTGAACGCCTTGCTGACATCTCCCTGCAAAGCTGACGCTTAGGAACATCTTTGTAAGCATTGTACACCGCTCATTTTTTTCATTACAATGTGAGTACCCTTTTTATCTGACCTAATAAATAGTGGTTTTAAACGGTTTCACACTATGGAATCCTTTCTTCTTATGTCCTTATGATATCGTCCTGGTCTTGCCAAGCACTGCTGCACAGTGGCACATACTGTGACTACTCATTACCCCTGCAGGGGATATACAGCTGGTGAGTCTCTGCACAATCACAACGCGAGACACCAGCACTGGATTAACACCTGTTGTATGCTTTGAGGAATCCCACAAAGGACGCCTTTTTTCACTTATAGTGCACCAGGGACATACCCATATGAACTGTTTACTATCATAGAACCATTTGCATGGCACGTGTGTTTAGCACTTTTCAGAGTGACCTCTTCATAGGGCACTTGTCACTTTATTTGCAACGTTTGTAGAACAACATTTTAATATATTTATTTATTTAGCACTAGACACTTTAGAATTTTCTGCATGTCACGTGTGATGTATTTATTGCAACTTTGTGTTTTCTAGAGTTTAAACACAGACCGCTTCATGCTCTTAGCAGTGGTTAATACTGTTTTTTCCTTTTGAGGGAATATAGCACTAGACACCTTGGATGCGATTTATTGCACTCATTATGCTTCTCATGTTTAAATCACTAGTCTCTTTAACCCACAGGAGTGGTAATAACTGCCATACATATTTCACTTAAAGGAATACACACGTGACACTTTTGATAAAACTGTATATATGCAGACATTTCTTCTGCAACTTTGGGACAGCGCCACACTCACACACTTTTCTTTTTTCAGATTTTTTTTATATCCACTTTACATAATGCAATTGACTTTTAGTTTCAAATCTGTAGTAAGCCTGAAAAGCTTATTTCATCAGCGTTGGTTCACATGTTCTTATAGATACCTCTTGTACAACTTATATTTCCCTTACATGACTGTTCATCTTTTAGCCAGTCTAGTTTGGTACTTGGGAAAAGTCAAACTACTCAGTAGGCCCCTTTTTTTTTTTTTTTTTCCCCATCTTGGTAAGTTGGGAAACCTACCGTATATACTCGAGTATAAGTCGATCCGAATATAAGCAGAGGACCTACTTTTACCACAAAATACTGGGGAAACTTATTGACTCGAGTATAAGCTGAGAGTGAGAAATGCAGCAGCTACTGTAAGTGGAAAAGAGGGTCAACAATGCCCATCTGCAGCTGCATACCCCACTGTGCCTATTGCATACCCCACTGTCCATTGCTGCCTCCCTGTCCATTGCAGCCTCCCTGTGCCTATCTGCAACCTCTGTGTCCTCTGTGTCCATTGCAGCCTTCCTGTGCTGATCTGCAAGCTCTCTGTGGGGTGAGTGGTCGGGATGTCCCCCTGATCGTTCTGCATAGCTGATCAGCGTGTCATGCATGTCAGACAGCTGCCATTCCAGTGTACAAAAGCCGCGCCGCCTCCTCGTCCTCGTCTGTGATAGGCAGAACACTCAGTTTCCCTGCAGTCAGTGTTCAGCCTCAAATCTGCATTTTTTTTTTCCCTCTGTTTTTGTGCACTTTAGGGCTGCAACTAACGATTATTATCATAATCGATTAGTTGGCCGATTGTTTCGATTAATCGGTTAATAACCTTAAAAGTGTGGTGTATAATTTAGTTAATATGTAAAGCTTAAAAAAGGCAATTTATTCTTAAATATCTCTATGCAGTGGTAAATATAAATAACCAACTATATGGTTAGGGAGTAAAATCTTTAATCCACTCTGAGAATAACAAACAGAAGAGAGATATTGTATATACTATTAGAGGTTGAATCTAGTAAATATCAGACTCGGATCAAATTTTTTCTTATTGAAAAGAAAAGACTGTTTTGCCGTTTTTCAAACAGAACTGTAATATATTATATGCTGGCCATACAAAAACAATGTCTTCCTTCAAAAGAAAATTTTCATTTTAACCACTTAAAGATCAGCCTCGTTTTGGATTTTAGGTGTTTACATGTTTAAAAGTTTTTTTTGCTAGAAAATTACTTAGAACCCCCAAACATTATATATTTTTTTTTTCTAACACCCTAGAGAATAAAATGGCGGTCATTGCAATACTTTTTTTTTTTTTTTTTTTTTTTTTTTGCACAAGCGCACTTTTTTGGGAAAAAATTCACTTTTTTGAATAAAAAAATAAGACAACAGTAAAGTTAGCACAATTTTTTTTTTTTTTAATATTGTGAAATATAATGTTACGCCAAGTAAATTGATACCCAACATGTCATGCTTCAAAATTGCGCCCGCTCGTGGAATGGCGTCAAACTTTTACCCTTAATCTCCATTTTTTAAATGAACTGTAGTGCATTTCTGCAGAAAGCACCAAAAGACATAGGTGTGAACCAGGCCAAAGACATTTAGTAACATATTGGGGCTAAAAAAAAAAAAAAAAAAAAATTTGGCCCTTTTTATAGTACAAAAAAGCAAATAATCGCTACTGTAAGGGGTTAATTTTTTTACTGTGCAACAGTGACTGTAAAATTTACAGTAGCGATTTATTTGCTCTTTTTGTACTCCTAAAGGGCTCATTTTAGTTTTATATTTTTTAACCCCCTTATGTTACTGGCCAATCGATTAACTTCATAATCGATCAGTTTCGGCCCTAGTGCGCTTATGTATGTGTGTATGTGTGTGTATATGTATGTATGTGTGTGTGTATGTATATATATATATATATATATATATATAATACTCTAAAGTGAAATATAGGGCAAACAAACGCAATAAACTACCCAAATTTTTGGTAAAATACAATATACATTTTTTGTGGGGCGGACCTTATGTGCAATGTGATTTTTTTTTTTTTTTTTTTTTTGCCAGGTTCTCTTTGAGACATACAGGATCTAAATAGTCCCTGCATGTTTCCTCTGGGCTCCACTGAATGTATTGAAATGTATCCCTTCCTGGCTATGCTAGCCAGGGACATGGAAGAGGCTGACTGGGCAAGTATACACGCAGCTTTCCCGGTCACCAAGAAGGGGAGGATAGCGGCTGTGTGTCTGCTGTTCTTCCTCCGCTCCACCGGCCAGCACCTGCCATGTTGGTTTCGGGCCGCAGATGGGCAGGCGGCGCCCGTAATACATGGCGGCACGTGCTGGTACCGGGGGTGCGTGGAAGCAACTGTGAGTCTGCCTGTCAGTTTTACACACAATCCTGGTAGTTGCAGCCACCAGATTGTGCGTAACTTCCTACTGTCAGATCCGTATGATGTACGAACCTGGCAGTGAAGGGATTAAATAAAAAAAAGTAAACATACTGATGGGCACCTGTCTAGGAAGGGTGCCTGTGGGCACATGGCTACAGTGACTAGTGGAAAATGCAGCCATGGCTGTGGTGCAGAAATCTGCAACATGTCTGCATCCTTCCTAAACTGCAGCGCTCCCGTGGCTCCATTTCTAAAGCTCAGCTGTGTTGCTTAGAATTAAGTGGAATATCACACTGTAACATTTCAATAAAGTGAAGGAGGAAAAAAAAGGTCAGCAATTTAAAAAACAGAAAGCACGCAGTCCAGAGCAGGCACTGCTGCACAATAAAATATATAGTTTTACCATGCAGGTAAATATCTGTTCCCATGTCATGTGGAACACAGAGCTCACTTATTGGTTATAGTTGCTGTCCTTATTCAGCTAGTAATGGAACACCAGTCAAATACCGATGCTTACAAGACACAGGAACTTCACAGCCAGCTGATCTCTATGTACTGGTATACATTATTTCAGTGTTTTGCTAAATTGGTCACATTAAATAACTTATGTACTGAAAAGAAAAAAGGCTGATGGAATTATTCTCCATTTTTAGGTCCTCCACCGACCAACCTTTTCCAGCCTCCGCGGCGTCCTGGCTTAGGAACATTAGGAAAACCAATAAGGCTCCTGGCCAACCACTTCCAGGTGCAGATACCGAAAATTGATGTTTACCATTATGATGTGGACATTAAACCTGAGAAAAGGCCAAGAAGAGTTAACAGGTGAGCAAAGTATTTCTGACAGCAGTATAAGGTTTATTTATTTAAAATTGTTTGGATGCATGATCTGTCCAACAATTTCCTTCGTTATTTAGGGAGGTGGTTGACACGATGGTGCGACATTTCAAAATGCAGATATTTGGAGACCGCCAGCCTGGATATGATGGAAAGAGAAATATGTACACTGCACATCCACTGCCAATTGGGAGGGACAGGGTAAGTTTACTTATGCTCTTTGCCACTGCCTTCTGTACTGCTGCTCTACTTTATGGTTTTCTTTTCCCCTTATGGTTTTGTTAAATAGTATTGAGTGCTAAAGCCAAACATATAATGCTCTAGCTGGGTAACCTTATCTGTCTGAAAAATGAATGAATTTTTTTTTTTTTTTGTTTCCAGGCCTCAATCTTCTATTAAACAGCATGTCCTATAGGGGCAAAAAAAACTAATGAACAAAAGTCAAATGCATGCTGCTAGTTCCTATGAGTTATTTTGAAATGTAATGTACAATTCAAGATTACTTTTAAGGGCTGATTCATACAATGTGTGGTGACAGAAGGTTTAGTGCAATGTAAAAATGTCTGTCACCGCAAAGACACAATATATAATGGGTTCCTGTGTGTCCCATTCACACTGCAGCACAGCCTAGGGCTAAAATGCAGACAACACTGCATTTCTTTTTCATACATCATGGGGCACAGAGTCAGGCTAATATTCATTACCTGCTGGGTTATACTTCATCATTAGGTGACTGGACGCTGGTAGACCAAAGGTCTTCAGACAGGAAGTGATCCCCTCTATAACCCCTCCCATACAGGAAGTACTTTAGTTTTTTACCAGTGTCTGCAAGGTGGATGGCACGGTTTGTTTGAGATTTCTGAGCTCCAGGTCTCTAGTCCCACAAATGGTTCCAAAATGAATCAAGGGATTGACTGATCGGATCCATTTGATGCAAGCTTTTATGCTTCAATAAATGGTACCCGAGCCTCGCAAAGAAGACTAAAGATCCTACGAGGTTTTGCCTGTAATGTGGCCTCCGGGCGCTGGACCCTGCTGAGTGCTGTACAGGTTCAAGGAAGAGGACCCTAAACATGAAAGGGTACCCAGTCCTTGAAGGTCGAAGTGAAAGGAAACCGCCGTGAAGGGTGAAGATTGGGCCCTTAGTTTCTAAGTGGGGTGTCCCAGTGATTGTTACAATCAGTCAAGTTAGCTAAAAGCTGGACACCTGTGTGCGGTGACCATACGAGGGAGTTTTGGGCTAGCTGTGGGTGTTTGCAAAGTGTACCTTTTTTTGCTTGTGTCTGGCTGTTTTTTTACCTGTATTATGGCACACAACGGTGCGCCATTTCACCTTGGTTCGGCATGGTGCAAGAGCGCCGCTGAGCTCAGCAGTTTGTTATGCAGCCATGGCGCACGTGGCTTCGCCGCACATGCACCGTAACCTTTATCTGGGCGCACGAAGATTTGTGTTGTACATGAATACAGTCACACCCGTTTGCCATAACTGCGCACTCACAGAACGCTCCGGCGCACACCCAGCTTATTTTAAGCTGTGTAGGCCAAGCATTTGGTGCTTCCAGAAAGCAGCTGTGGGACACACAAGGCTCTGAACAGACACTTGCAGTGGTTCATTTTTCTTTACCCGGGTCACGTGAGTCACCAGGTGTTGCTTGGCAGGCTAAAGGTGCTTAGCAGGATTGTTACATAGGGGCTTGGTGAGCCCTATTAAAGGGTCTCCCTTCTGAGGTGTTTTTAATACTACACCCAAGTACTCTTTGTTTGTGGCTATTGTCGTCCAAAAAGAGGAGTGGGACTAACACCACAAGGAAAGAGCACACCTATGTCCTCAGTTCCTGATGAACCTAGTCGTATCCCTAGTGTTGTATCCCCTGAAGGACCAGAGGCTTCTGGGCAATCTGAGCCGCTGCGCCTATCTGGTATTGTGCCTATCTGGTATTGTGCCTACAGTCAATGCTGCTGCTTCACCCTTTATCACTAAGGATGAACTGTCCTCAGCCATAGCCGGGTTAGAGCACAGGATTGCTGGCATGATTGCCTCCATCCCGCAGGGTGGCAGGAAGCAGATCAGATTGACAAGAAATTGGAGTTCTTATTAAAGCCTTTCTTTTCTCTGATCAGTTCAGCTATTCGGCCAGCTGTTGCAGCATTTAGTATCCAGTCCGTAAAGGATCAGGTCAAACGGCCTGATAGGGCCAGCAGGATGATCTGCCTGAATGTAAGACAGCTATTCCTCGAGCGCTGTGTTTTGCTGTTGATTCTTTTAAGGATTCAATACAGCAGGTTTCTGGCTCTCTTGTCTGTACATATGCACAGACTTTTATGGCTTAAGAACTGGTCAGCTGAGCTTCCTTGTAAAAGGTTGTTGGCAGGTTTCCCGTTTCATAGGGAACGTTTATTCGGTGATCACTTGGACAAATTGTATCCATAAGATTTCCAGAGGGAAGAGTCCTCAGACATGCTTAAGCCTAAACTGGTGGTTGCAGGATCAGACCCTGCGAAAGGGAAAATCCTTTCTCCCGGTAACTTGGAGAGTATGGACTACAGATGCTAGTCTCTCAGGCTGGGGAAATGGTCAGGGACAGAGCAAACACTGCCCATCAATGTCCTAGAATACGGGCAATACATCTGGTCCTACGGTCCTGGACGGTGGAGATTCAGGACTGCTCCACCAGAGCAGTGGCCTATATAAACCACCAAGGCGGTACCAGGAGTCCAGCTCTGAAGGAGGTGAACTACATACTAGCCTGGGCAGAGGGACATGTGCCAATTATATTGGCAGCCCATATCCTGGGAGTAGAGAACTGGAAGGCAGATTATCTCAGCCGCTAGCAGATCTGCCCGGGGGAATGGTCCCTACACCCAGAGGTGTTCCAGGAAGTTTGCCAACGTTGGGGATGGCCAGAGGTCGACCTACTGGCATTCAGGTTCAACAACAAGCTACAGCAGTTTGTGTCTCGAACAAGAGATCCTCTGGCAATTGGAGTAGATGCTCTGATAGTTCCATGGAGCCAGCCTGGCCCAGAAGGCCCTGGTTCCCAGAGATTGTGAGACTGACAATAGACGGGCCGTGGACGCTTCCACGTCGCCCTGATCTACTGTCTCAAGGTCCCTATATTCCACCCCAATTTACAGTCTACAAATTTGACGGCATGGCTATTGAATCCAGGGTGTTAAAGGACTGTGGCATCTCAGGACCAGTGATGTCTACTCTAGTGAATGCTAGAAAAGCTGTCACTAGGAAGATTTATCATAAGGTCTTGAAGACTTGTATTGCTTGGTGTGAAGCCAAAACATGGAATCCTCGGCAATACGTGATTGGGAGAATTCTCTTTTCTACAGTCAGCTGTGGAAATCAAATTTGACTTTGAGTACAATCAGTGGTCAACTTTCAGCCCTATCAGTATTCTTCCAAAGGCCTTTAGCCTTCCATTCACTGATCTGAACCTTTTATGTAAGGGGCAACTCTCTCTTGCTTCCCCCCATTAGGTCACCTATGTGTCCTTGGGACTTGAACTTGGTGCTGTCTGTCTTACAGAAACAACCATTTGAACCTATTAAGGAAATTCCATTAGACTTGCTGTCATGCAAGCTAGACTTCCTGATGGCTATCACCTCGGCTAGAAGGGTGTCGGAGTTGGCGGCCCTTTCATGCCGGGAACCGTACTTGATCCTTCATGAGTCGTGTTAGGACCTGTTCCATCCTTTTTGCCAAAAGTGGTGTCGGACTTTGATTTAAATCAGGACATTATTTTGCCTTCTTTTTTCTCTTGGCCTCATTCGGCGAAAGAGAGAAATGCATTCTTTGGACATTGTTCGGGCAGTCCAAGGTTTATTTGTCTAGATCTGCTGAGATCTTTGGATCAGACTCTTTTGGTAAAACAAAAGACTGGAGCGATGCGCTGGCAGGACGGTAAAAAAACTCCTGCTAGCAGCATCTTCGGAGCGGTGTGTATACCGCTCCTGCCCATTGAAATCAATGGGACGGCGCGGCTATACCGCCGGCAAAGCGCCTCTGCAGAGGCGCTTTGCGGTGGTATTTAACCCTTTCTCGGCCGCTAGCGGGGGGTAAAACCGACCCGCTAGCGGCCGCATACCGACGGTAAAACGCCGCTAATAATAGCGGCGTTTTACCGCCGACGCCGCCCCCCGCCCCAGTGTGAAAGGGCTCTATGTTTTTCAGGTTGATTATTTATTTTGATGTTTAGCACATGATGTTTAACTATTAGGTTGCAGTATTGGATACCATTTAATGCACTTTAGGGTTAATAGCACCCATTGCAGGTGACACCTAGTCTCAAGTGCACTTTAGGATGTATAATTAACCCTAGGGTATAAATCACTCATTTTAAGGTGACACTAGTTTGGATCACTTTTTAGGTTATTTATCACAAATTTGCAAACTCACCCATAGAAGGGTGACAGCAGTTAAAATTGTCAGGGTATTTATCACAACTCTGCCTACTCTAAGGATCATCCTCCTCATAAAAGCTTATATAGGGAGGTTTGACCGAGCAGTAACTACTTATTGTACACACATCCCCTGTATGCTGACCCCCTTGGAAGAGCGACCCAAATGTGATTCACTCTTCATAGGTGGCATAAAGCAACGGGTTCAACCTGACACAATTATTAAATACAATTTTACTACTTTGGAGGGTTCACTATCACTTTGGATATAATCACCCAATAGGGAGTGTATTCTAATAATCACAGTATCACAAGTTAAACTATAGTAGGACATAAATGCATCTCTACCCACATTATTATCTAATTGGAGGCAGCGCCATCTACCCCAACACCAAACATACTTTACAAAAAGGGTGTGGACACAAATGAATAGGAGGTGGAGTTTACAATCTTTAAGTTGAAAAGTAGAGGGGGGAAGACTTAAAGAAAACTAAAGCGGCCATCCCATTGAATGACTAGTAAGTTGCAAGAAAGTTATTTTTGGGTTTATATGTGCCTTAAATCAAGGTGATAAGACTGGCTTGTTCAGCATGAAGACTCTGCTAATGCTGCTGAAGGGGACATTGTGGTAAATGTATATATGTTGCCTTTAAATCTTCAAAAAAGTAACGGTACAGAAACCAGAGCACTTCAGTACAATGAAATGTGTGCAAGAGGAGGGTATGGCAACCAGCAGAGTTTCTCTTGACTCACCAATGTTGGATAGAGATGTTTCCATACTTGGCAACAAAATCATATGTATACAGTCATAGCCTTAGGCTCGGTTCACACTGCCGCAACTTGGGATCTGACTTGTGAAATCCCATTAGTCAATGAGAGTTGTCTTAATTGGCACTACTGAAGGCGCTCTGACTTTAGAAAAGGTTCCTGTACTACTTCAAGGCAACTTCTATCGGACTTGTGCCCCCAAGTAGTACTCAAGTCGCCAGGAAGCCTCCTGGCAAAGTCTCACTGTAAGTCGCTCTATTTTCTGGTCGCTGCAATGTGAACCGAGCCTTAGTCTAGGTTCACATTGATGCAGTTTACCATGCGATTTGACATGTCAAATCGCATGCCAAATTGGCGGCTATTGCCGGAAATGGCAACGTCGGTATCTGCAACGCCGCATTTTCCCAAAAGTAGTTCCTGTACTACATTTGGCGACTTTGGGGAGCGATTTGTATAGACATTTGTGCAGGAACCCACACACGTCTCTGAAATCGACCTTGAAGTCGGACTGATAAGCGGGAATGAAATCATGTGAGTTCAGCTGAACTCGCACAATTTCAATCCCGCTGTCAGTGTGAACCTGGACGTAGAGGTAAATGATGGGAGCAGGGGAATCTTCCTTGTAATGTAGAAGCATATGTTACAAATGACTAATATAAAGTAGAAAAATATATAGCAAAGTTGCGATACCAACAACAAATTGTGAAAAATAAAAATAGCAGCCAGCATTAACAATGATTGCAATTGTGAAAGTGCAGGAAATATATAATGCAGCGCTAAAAATATACAAACCCCAAAAAAACACTCTTGGGGGAAAATATTCATCAAGTGTACTCGTGAATATAGGATTAAAGGTGAATAAATGAAAACGTGTCCATAACCTTTAACAAAGGAAAGTAATCTCATATGAGCATTGCACAGTCACATATACCAAAAAAGCACAAAAAAGTCACTCAAGTGATTACACCAAGAAGTTCATCTAAGTCGGGAAAATAACTTAATGGTTCAGCGTGTAATGGAGTTTCTAGATGTTTCATAGAGGCAATCAATGTAGTCTCTTTAGAAATAATCGGTCCTTAAACGGCACAAAAGACAGGTATGCATGGTAGATATGACTTCATATATGATACTGTAGATGTACATCAAATATCAGGGAAAGGCAATGGGTACTCTTACCCCAGGGTTTGGACCCACACACCAGCGGTGTTGAGTCAATCAAGCATAAAACGATCATCCACGATAAATCATCCGACCAGGATCTCTGCAGGCAAGGCGGTGCCTAAAAACATCAACTTCCAGGGAGTTTCATGAGAAGCGGTCACCATCCAAACAAAAGAGAGAGAGTGTTCGTTCTTCCACCCGACGAGGTAGATCATGGGAAAAGAGAAAAAAAAGAAAGGCCTCCACATAGAGCAGATCACTCCAGTATAAAAAAATGTATTTAAATAAAATAGTAAAAAAATGTACATAACATCCCTCATGTGTACAAGCATGATCACAGACCAGAATAAAAAAGCGTGGTATATCGAGCTTAGCAGGCTAAGTACCCGACGTTTAGTACGAAAAATGTCGGGTACATAGCCTGCTAAGCTCGATATACCATGCTTTTTTATTCTGATGAGGCACGTGGGCACAGATCAGGCATGGATGAGGCAGGGTTGAGTGCTGCTGCGGTCTCCCTCCACTCGCACTGTACCGCTTGGTATGTACAATGTGCTAGGAGAGGGGAGAGCTGAACCGGACATGCGTCGGTTTGACAAGTGAAAGCTCCATCATTGGACGGAATGATCACGTGGTAAAGGGGTCCTGTCATTGGCCCTTTACCCTGGTCACGCTAGGTCAGTTGGTTAAAGTGGAATTTAACTACTATAAATATAGTGACAATGTGAGGCCTTGTCCCTGCTAAAAGGGTTGTAGAAAGGACCCAGGATTTACACATATATGCAGTGTGTGGGACTAAGGAATATAGATTGAGAAAGAACTGTTTTTACAGCTCTCTGGATTGGGCTCTGTAGTTTGGCCCTTATTATAATAATAAAAATAATAGTCTTGGGTATACCCAGGGCTCCCTTCAGGAGACAGGTGTTGCTTCTAGGTTGGGTAGCAGGCGTTCCATTCCATGCTAGAGGAGAGATTCTATGTCCATAGGACTTGGAGAGTTGAGGCAGCTATGGGAATCTGGAGGACTAGGAGTGAGAGGCAGGACTGTCAGGAGAACTCTCGTTGAGAGGCAAGGGAGTGTGCCCATGTAGCAGGGTGCTGTAACTAGAAGGCTGAGAGAGCTAGGTGAGATGGTTTGAGGGACCAACGAATAGTTACGTTTGAGATCTAAGCAGTGGCTCTGCTGAGGGGGAAGCCAGGTGGTTTGCCATTTTCTGTTTTGCTGGCAAAAATTCCTGGCGTGGGCAACGGTTTTGTGGACTTGACTTTAACAAACGTGGGCGGACAAGCCTTAAAAACAGTTTGGACTGGTGTGAACTCCCCAGGAGGTTTATGCTATTATGTGCTAGTATGCACAGTATAATAGTACATTATGACACTTGCATGTCAAACGAAGCCTGTCAGTACTCGGGTGCATCCATCTTCTCCTTGTGTTCCTTCCAGATTTCCTCTGGCCACTTGTGGGCAGGCCATGATGTTGCTCATGCGCAAAGTGCATGGGAGTTGCTTCATCACAGTGGAGAGCAGTGGCAAAAATGTATTTTGAGTTGTGCATGCACAGCTTAGTGTACATTACTGCAGAGAGGCTGGGAGAACCCTTTGACAGAAGAGACCAATAGGATCTGTTTTGTCGTAAAAAAAACAAAAAAAAGCAAACCAAAAAAAGTTTTTAATTCTGCTTTAAAGCAGGATCTGGGATAGTGGAAGTGTTGGTCCACAAAACTGCTGACACTCCCCACTACCTCCACTGAGGGTGTCTGCATTCTGTGATGGTGGGGAGAGCAAGATAATATGGGGGGGGGGGAGATTCAACTGACTGGGAGCATCTCTAGGTATTCTAATAGGCTTCACTGTACTGTGCTTTGAGCACATTGATAGCCTCGGTATATGTATGCTAATTGTTTAGTCACTAGATATTGAGAGAATCCTTAACCTAATCAAACTATCCTTTGCAAAGAAAGCCCCAGGGTTTTTAGACCCCACATTAGGATGGTTAAGCGATCAGAATTTTTAAAAGCCATTTTTCATGGTGTGCCAAGTTGGAATGATTTGTTTAGTTTGGTTCTTGTGTAACATAGTTTTTGGCCAATCCCAAGATTTTGTAACTGTTGTACAACCAGACTAAAACATTGCGGACAGATAAATGCAAATTTTCTTAATCACCCTAGGTTGACCTTGAAGTGACTCTTCCGGGTGAAGGTAAAGACCAAACTTTTAAAGTGACTATTCAATGGGTGTCAGTGGTTAGTCTGCAGCTGCTCCTGGAAGCCTTGTCTGGACACCTGAGTGAAGTTCCTGAGGACTCTGTGCAGGCCCTTGATGTAATCACTCGCCACTTACCATCTATGAGGTATTGAAATGCAACATGTGGCTTACAGATGCAGCCATTTATGATTCACATATTTGTGTGCATTTGCTAAATTTGTCTTGATGGAATCAGTTTTTTTTTTTTTCTTCATCAATTCTGACTTTCTCATAATTGAGCCGTTTTTTTTTTTTTTTTTTTTTTGTACAGGTATACTCCAGTCGGACGTTCATTCTTCTCTCCTCCTGAGGGTTATTATCACCCACTGGGTGGAGGTCGTGAGGTTTGGTTTGGTTTCCACCAATCTGTACGTCCTGCCATGTGGAACATGATGCTTAACATTGATGGTGAGTAAAAAGGCATTTGTTCAGTAAGCTTGATTTTCATTTACCTAGGTTGTGGTTCCGGTTCAAAAATGTAATTTTTTGTTGGCTGTCACTTTTTTTTTTTTTTTTTTCTTCTGAGTACTTTGCACCTATTGGACAGCTTAACTATACAGCACTTGTTTTCTTGGGTGTAAGTGCGCAGCTACGAACGGCAATAAAAGCCCACCTATAAAGAAATTTTACTTATACAGCAGTCATTGGTCAATAGACTGCTTCTAAGTCACTCTGGAACACAGCAGTGACATAGGGGTATTTCTGTGTTAAGCTACTTTTAGAGTTTAACTTTAAAATAGAGTAAGAGAATAGCTATAGATCTACACAGGATAGTGACTAGTCTGGTGGGTAAAATCTAATTCTGTTGTCAAATTCATTTGCATATGTTGAGAATTTAGATAAAGTCTAACAGGAGGTGCATATTATGTTCTGGACCTTTTATATGTTAAGCGCCATTTTGGAATTTTTTAAATTGTTGAGTCTTTCTACTCTTCAGTCAGTCTTGATTTCCAAACAAAAGAACTCGCTGCTCCAGGTGAGACAGGAAGCCTAATGATATCATGGGTGCCTGCCCCGGCTCGCCTCCGCATACGATCAAACACTGAAGAAATGGCTGCACTCCAAGATCCATCAAAATTCTTATTTAATGAACGCACATCCCAAGTGTTCAAATGATAGACACGTTTCACACACTAATAGGTGCTCTTATTATTATTATTCAGGATTTATATAGCGCCAACAGTTTACGCAGCGCTTATTCATTAGGAATAATAAGCGCACCTGTTAGCATGTGAAATTCATTTGAACTGTTTGTAACACTTGGGATGTTTGTTCCTTAAATAAAAAGAATTTTGATGGATCTTGGAGTGCGGCCATTTCTTCAGTGTTTACCAGTCTTGATTTGCTGGAGTAATAGAGAAGGGTTTGTATATAGCAGCTAGTCAGTATTGGGCTAAATTCACATGATCGTAAAATTTTTACAGATCACTAGGCAAGGTACAAAAGTTCTCATGTAAATTATCATAAATCCTTTTTCCATGTGTAAAAATTGGCATGTTCTTTTTCTCAATGTTATAGATGTATACACATGTCCACAGATTTTTGATTATAGATATGAACGCAGTGCTTGTTTATGCACCTGTGTAAATGTCTCCATTGTACACAATGCAGCTGCGTTGAGAACTGTAAATAAAAAGGTTGTAACTGTTTTTTTTGTTTTTTTTGTTTACTGCCACATGAATTAGGTCTTAGGGTTATTAAAGCCTAACTCCATGTTTACTGTGCCTTTAATAGTTTGCGTTGCTTTGCCCAAACAAGATTACCTTCACTAACACATGTGCCTGCTGGGAGCCCTGTATAAACTATATGTAGCATCAGCTAAATAAGGATACCTCACTGTGTACAGGAACTTCCTGTCCTGTTCTTGGAACAAAATAGTGGAGCTGAGTGCTGCTCAGCCATTCACAGGAAGCTTTGTATTCAGTGAATGGGTACAAAGCTGCTCCTGACTGGCTGAGGTGGAGAGTGTGATGTAAACTGCCAGCCTCCGCGTTCTGAACAAGATTCCTGATTGTATAATGCAGGACACATACTTTAAGTACATGCTTCTCCTTGGTTTGTGGCTTACAGGTGTTTTCACTGAGGCAGCCCCCTCCCCTCTCACCTCGCTACTGTGGAGGCTTGTGAGTGCCCTTTTGTAGGCAACTTTTTAATTGATCATGATGGATCACAGGCTCAGGGACAAGGGGTTAGATGGGTTCATCTCCTCAGACTCTGCCTTCAGCTCCCTGGGGGAGTGTTGGTACAGCAGTTTAGGACCTGGGTACCCTTTTATCTGTCTCTATTCTGACTCCCTCGAGTCGTTCAGCTAGCCTGTTGGCCATACCAGCCTCCTTCCTTTCTAAGGAGAAATTTTCTGCCACCATGTTGGTGTTCATGGGCAGAATTTCTGGCCTTATTACAGCCATGGACAATAGTGGTCATGAATGTGCCTGTCCAGCCTCCCAACCTAGTTGTCTTTTATTTCTCTATTGATCCAGATTGAGGAGGCAAATGTTGCGAAGGATGCCTCTCCCTCTGTCAAATCAGGAGGAAAATCCTGGTATAGAATTTTTCACAAAGTAAAAAGGGAAACTAGCTATTGTTGCACACTGTTTAGTCTTGGAGCAGCCTGAGTCTTCTCACCCCAGTTTGTCCAGTATGGGACATTTAAAATCCCAAAAACCAACCAAAACCATCCTGGATCTATTTGCTTATTGAGCCTGTCCTGTATGGGGACTGGCCTAACCCTAAGAAGTTACTTTCTCCGTCAAAGCATTTCACCCCACTGTAATCCTATTGAGGTAAGCTTTCTCCATAAGTGGGCAGTTCTGTCATAGATCTATTTCCTGCCTTAAGATGCATGGCTTCTCTGCAGTATAGTCCAAATTATCATCTTTCTGGTTTGTACTGCTATACAACCGGCAGTTTCTTCATTGGTGTCTTGTCATGCCATTGTAGTCTGGACCAACTGTATGCCCTTGACCCTGGTGCCAACTTTCTGGATGCCTCTGTCAATAGATGTCTTAAAACTATTGCCTTGCACTATTTGAATTCTTTGGCTGATTTGCTTTGTTAAATTCCAGGTTGAGCGTTCTCTCATTTACAAGCGCTGGAGGCCTTAAAGTGGTTAAAGGCAGAGTTTTTTTTTTATCTTAATGCATTAGGATAAAAAGCCTTCTGTATGCACCAGCCCCCCAATAGTTATTTGGGCCCCATCTTGATTCAGTGATGTTGCTCAAGATACTCAAGGGCCCGGAACTCTCCCTCCTCATTGGCTGAGACAGCAGCGAAGCGGCACTGGCTGCCCCGCTGCCGTCAATCAAAGTCAGTGAGTCAATGCGGAGAACAAGGGGGTGGTGTCAAGCTGCTGGCCACATAAGCTGCGGCTCGGCTTCAGTGCCCCCATAGCATGCTGCTTGCTGTGGAGACATTCAGCAGGAGGTAGAGGTTAGGAGAGCTAAAGAGGGACCTGAGAAGTGGATCTGGGCTGCTCTGTGAAAAACCACTGCAAAGAGCAGGTAAGTATGACATATTTGTTATTTTTAACAAAAAGAGACTTTAGTATCGCTTTAAGTGCTAGCCACTTTAGCTCGTGTGCAAGAAATGCCTTAAAGTGGATGTAAACCCAAAAATTTTTTTTTTTTTTTTTTTTTTATATCATACTGTAGAGTAAAAGATTTCCTATCATTTGAGCCCAGTCTTGCCACACAGTTAATCCATCTCTGAGCAATCCCATTTTATTGTTCAGTGAGAGAAATCTTGACAAACTGACAAAAACTTTGTCAAATCCTCCCCCTTGCTGTGAGTGACAGGTGATTTACATATCTCGTGCACTAGCCTAAGACACAGGCATGATTTTTTAATTCCCTCCCCCACGCCTTTCTTCAGCAGCTCTGCAAGGATTGGCTGTTCCACACCTCAGCATGATTTGGCATGCTGAAGTCATGTGGTTACTTTCCTGTCTTTTCACTGGATGTTAGAGATCATGGCAAAAGTTCAGTGTAAGAAATACACAGGAGAAAATGCATATTGACAAGGGGAGTGTAGAGGTGGGCGGGGAGTCTACTGACATCACGACTCCACCCACCGAGCTCCAGACAACAGACCCACCCACAGAATCTGCAGTTTTTCGGCTCTCATAACAGACAGAGGGGAGACATTTGACAGGTAAAGATACATGCAGGAGGCATGTATATCCTTATAGATAACCCCTATGGCAATAGTTTAGAAAGGAGGACATTGGGTTTACATCCACTTTAACCACTTCATCCCCGGAAGGTTTTACCCCCTTCATGGCCAGAGCACTTTTTGCAATTTGGCACTGTGCTGCTTTAATTGGGAATTACACGGTCACCCAATGCACAAACAAAATTTGTCCTTTTTTTTTCCCCCACAAATACAACTTTGTTTTGGTGGTATTTGATCACCTCTGCAGTTTATTTTTTGCGATATAAACGAAAAAAAAACTAATTTTGAAAATGTTTTTAATATTTTCTGTTATAAAAAAATCCAATACACTCAATTTTAGTCATACATTTAGGCCAAAATGTATTCATCCACATTTCTTTTGTAAAAAAAAAAAAAAAAACTAAACATGCGTATATTGGTTTGCAAAACCGTTATAGTGTCTACAAACTAGGGTACATTTTCTGGAATTTACGCAGCTTTTAGTTTGACTGCCTATCATTTCTTGAGGTGCTAAAATGGCAGGGCAGTATAAAACCCCTCCAAATTGCCCCATTTTGGTAAGTAGACACCCCAAGGAATTTCCTGAGAGGCATGTTGAGCCCATTGAATATTTTTTGTCACAAGTGATTGAGTGAAAATTGATAAAAAAAGACATTTTTTTTTTTTTTTTTTTAAAGTTGTCACTGAAATGATCTATTCACAAATGCCATGGGTATATGTGGAATTACACCCCAAAATACATTCTGCAGCTTCTAAGTACGGGGATACCACATGTGTGAGACTTTTTTTGGAGCCTAGCCACGTACAGGACCCCAAAAACCAATCACCGCATTCAGACTTTCTAAGGGCAAAAATTGTTGATTTCACACCTCACTACCTATCAGTTTCGGAAGCCATGAAATGCCAAGATAGCACAAACCCCCCCCCCAAAATGACCCTCTTTCGGAAAGTAGACACCCAAGCTATTTGCTGAGAGGCATGTTGAGTATTTTGCAGATCTCACTTTTTGTCATAAAGTTTTGAAAATGGGGAAAAAAATACATTTTTCTTTTTTCTTTCTTCATTTTCCAAAATACTCACCATGCCTCTTAGCAAACACCTTGAGGTGTCTACTTTCTGAAAAGGGGTAATTTGGGGGGGGGGTTAGTTGTGCTATCTGGTCATTTCATGGCCTCCGAAAGTGATTTTATGCCATTAGAAAGCCTGAAGGCAGTGATTGATTGGTTTTCGGGGTCCTGTACGCGGTTAGACTGCCAAAAAGTCTCACATCTGGTATCCCTGTACTAGCTACAGAATGTATTTTTGGGTGTAATTTCACATATACCCATGGCATGTTTGAGCAATAGATCATTTAAATGACAACTGTTAAAAAAAAGTGTAATTTCCCCAAAACTTGTGGTAAAATATAAAATATTACAACATGCCTCTCAGAAAATAGCTTATGGGGTCGTTTGGGGGGGGGGGGGGGGGGGGTTTGAACTGTCCTGACATTTTATGCCCAACATTAGAAGCTTATGCCACACATCACCCAAAGCCCTTTCTGACACTTTGTTTACAGAAGAACATTTTTTTTGTTAGAAAATTACTTCGAACCCCAAACATTACTGTATGAAGTTTTTTTTTTTTTTTTTTTTTTAAAGCAGAGACCCTACAGATTAAAATGGTGGCATGGAAAGTTTTTTCACACAGTATTTGCGCAGCGATTTTCCAAACACAATTTTTTAGGAAAACACTTTAAATTTTAATAACACACTATTTCCCAAATGTTTGGTAAAAAAGATATTATGTAGAGTACGTAGATACCAAACACAACATGCTTTAAAATTGCACACACCCATGCAGTGGCGACAAACTACATACATTTTTAAAAGCCTTTACGGGTTACCACTTCTTTTTTTTTTTTTTTTCAGTCGAATAGTTTTAATTACATTTGTTTTCCATTATATAACAAAAACACATAAAACCTTTCCATCACACAGCCCCACCCATCAATGCAAAAAAACAAAAAAACAAAAAAAAAAAAACAACCTCCATATTTGCGCTCACTAAGGACTCCCCTCCATCACATTATTACACTTAAATGATGCATATATTCATATGTAATGATTTCCCTCCAAAATCTCTAACTTTCCATAGTATCATTAATATACTCAGCTCACTGCTCAGGAAAATTGGAGACTAACCGCCGATGCCAAATTTTCACAAATATTTTGACACCTATGTTTGTCAGTTCCTCTCATCTTAAATTAAGATTAATTGCTTTAATCCATTGAACGTTGGTGAGAAGTTTGATATCAATTTTTGTAATATAAGTTTGCAAGCCATATACATTGTTCTCAACCACATCAAATGCATTTCAACTGGCAGGGTATCTTCCTGTATAATCCCTAGCAATTACCACTTTAGAGAGGAGGTCTACTGCTAGAATTGCTGCCCTCAATCGGACATTCGCAGTGATACCTCACATGCATGGTGCAGTTGCCGTTTACATACGACACAAGACCGATGCTTGCGTTCGTCTTTGCGTGCGAGCACTGGGGGGACAGGGGTGCTTTTTTAATTTTTTTTTTTTTTTTTTTTTTTTAATTTATTTTGCTATTTTCTTTTCAGTGTCCCTTTCATATATTTTTTTTTATCACAGGGAATGTAAATATCCCCTATGATAGCAATAGGTAATGACAGGTACTCATTTAAAAAAAAAAAATTGGGGTCTATTAGACTCTAGCTCTCTCCTCTGCCCTTAAAGCATCTGACCACACCAAGATTGGTGTGATAATATGCTTTCCCAATGGCGCGGTTTATTTCTGCAAAACCGAAGTCATGTAGTGCTTGTAGCTTTCGGTTTCTTAATTAAAGCCGTTCTGGTCTCCAATCGGCTCTATGGTCAGCTGGTGGAACCACCAGCTAATTGGCTGCTAGGATTACTTCTACATGAAAGCCGACCGCTGTAAAAGATACCAAAACCTGCAGGCATCATTCTGGTTCAACCACTCAAAATCCAGCAACATACCAGTACATTGCTGGTCCTTGTTGGGCATATATTGTAATGTACAGATTCCTCCATTCATTCGATTGATCGGTGGTATGCCCACCATTACAACACCTCCCTGCATCCACCCACTTCTAATGATGGGCATACATGCATCGTTCTTTTGTTTGTTTTTATTTTATTTTTTTTGTTTTTTCATACAAATTCCTCCATTCACATTGATCAATGTGGATGAAGAAATCGTTGCCAAGAAAAGTAAATAAAAATATATGCCGAAGCATAGGGGCTATCCGCCCCTAATGTCCACCCCTGCCCCTATGCTTTGGCATATATGCTGCTTTTTTAACTGTGGTGGTGAAATCACCTCCTACAGTGCTGGAGTTGCTGATTATACGTATCGTGAGAGCAAACCCTGTTGCTGTCAAAATAAATCAGTGCTGCATCTGAATTGTGTACCTGCAATGCAAACAATGGTTAACAATAAAACACAGCAACAACAGTACAGTAAAACAGTAGAATAACATACCTGTAAAGCAAACCTGATAAAACACAGGAACAATAAAACATTAAAGTATAGCATAAAATAGACACTTTTTGGTATATATATATATATATATATATATATATATATATATATATATATATATATATATATATATATATATATATATATATATATATATATATATATATAAAATATAATTTTTATTCACAAAAGTGAGTACACCCCTCACAATTTTGTAAATATTCTTTTTCATGCGACAGTACTGAAGAAATTACACTTTGCTATAATGTAAAGTGGTGAGTGTAAATTTGCTGTCCCCTCAAAATAACTCAACACACAGCCATTAATGTCTAAACCGCTGGCAACACAAGTGAGTACACCCCTAAATGAAAATATCCAAATTGGGCCCAATTGGCCATTTTCCCTCCCCAGTGTCAAGTGACTCGTTAGTGTTACAAGGTGTCAGGTGTGTTAAATTTGGTGTTATTGCTCTCTCTCTCATACTAGTCACTGGAAGTTCAATATAGCACCTCATGGCAAAGAACTCTCTGAAGATCTGATAAAGAAATTGTTGCTCTATATAAAGATGGCTTAGGCTAAAAGAACATTGCCAAGGCCCTGAAACTGAGCTGCAGCACAGTGGCCAGGACCATACAGCAGTTTAACAGGACAGCTTCCACTCAGAACAGGCCTCGCCATGGTCGACCAAAGAAGTTGAGTGCACATGCTCAATGTCATATCCAGAGGTTGAATACCATATATTAAATAAATGTAGCGCTAAATCAACTTGTATAAGTAATAAATGTGCACGTGCATATAATGTCCCAAATAATGCCGTGTGGCTGTCAACACAAAAGTCCACAATCAGGGTAAATGAACCATGGGGCAATACATGCAACTTCTCAACGATGTACTCAGAAGTCTTCAAGGTAAGTAGAAGGATGGAATAAGCTTACCAGCTGTGTTGGATTCTATTGCCATAAGCATAGAATCAGTAAGACTTTGTGCCACCAAGGGCAGAAACATGAGGTGATGGAGGCAAGGGTAGAGCCTCTATGGTGGAGGCAAGGGTAGTGCCTCTCTCGGCTATGGATGTCCCTTCTGGTCCACTAGAACTGGGTCAAAGATGATTTCCACAGATCAATAGTTCCAGATGACATCCTTTTCTTCTTACTTCATAACTCCACAATTCCAATGAAAACCTGTCTCCATGTGTTCATCTCTAGAGAATTCCAATGAAAACCTGTCTCCATGTGTTCATCTCTAGAGATGAACACATGGAGACAGGTTTTCATTGGAATTGTGGAGTTATGAAGTAAGAAGAAAAGGATGTCATCTGGAACTATTGATCTGTGGAAATCATCTTTGACCCAGTTCTAGTGGACCAGAAGGGACATCCATAGCCGAGAGAGGCTCTACCCTTGCCTCCACCATAGAGGCTCTACCCTTGCCTCCATCACCTCATGTTTCTGCCCTTGGTGGCACAAAGTCTTACTGATTCTATGCTTATGGCAATAGAATCCAACACAGCTGGTAAGCGTATTCCATCCTTCTACTTACCTTGAAGACTTCTGAGTACATCGTTGAGAAGTTGCATGTATTGCCCCATGGTTCATTTACCCTGATTGTGGACTTTTGTGTTGACAGCCACACGGCATTATTTGGGACATTATATGCACGTGCACATTTATTACTTATACAAGTTGATTTAGCGCTACATTTATTTAATATATGGTATTCATTCTTGTCACATGGTTTGTAGCAGCTTACTCACTCACTGTCCATCCTCATTTTTTAGGGTAGCGCAATAATTATTCCCTTCCTCATATCCAGAGGTTGTCTTTTGGAAATAAACGTATGAGTGCTGCCAGCATTGCTGCAGAGGTTGAAGAGGTGGGGGTGGGGTCAGCCTGTCAGTGCTCAGACCATACGTCGCACACTGTATCAAATTGGTCTGAATGGCTGTCCCAGTAGGAAGCCTCCTCTAAAGATGCACAAGAGAGCCCGCAAACAGTTTGCTGAAGACAAGCAGACTAAGGACATGGATTACTGGAACTATGTCCCGTGGTCTGGTGAGACCAAGATAAACTTATTTGGTTCAGATGGTGTCAAGTGTCTTTGTACTCCTCACATGGTTGCCGCCACACACAAGTGTGTCTTGCCTACAGTCAAGCATGGTGGTGGGAGTGCCATAGTCTGGAGCTGCATGAGTGCTGCTGGCACTGGGGGGCTACAGTTCATTGAAACCATGAATGCCAACATGTACTGTGACATACTGAAGTGGAGCATGATCCCCTCCCTTAGGAGACTGGGCCACAGGGCAGTATTCCAACATAACGACCCCAAACGCACCTCCAAGACTACCGCTGCCTTGCTAAAGAATAAAACGAAAAAAAAATCATCCACTCGAATAGTGGTCACTCACAGATCACTCACCGTATTGGGTGGTACCGTAACCATAGCATAAATGCAACAAAATAACCTGGTATAGAGCACCAGGGAAAGGGGTTACAAGTGGTGACAAATGGGATCATATGAGAGTATGTGTAAAATGTATATTTTTATTAATTTCTATGGCAAGATATGGCAAATTCTAAAGCCAGTAATTTTAAAACCGCTTCACAGTAGTAGGCTAGCAACGGAGCTCCGTAACATATGAAGAATTACATCAAACAATACCATGGACATTACATACAACATATAAAGAAAACGTCCGGACGCCATGTTACAACACATGTAGGTGGTTTGACGGCAATCTCGTCATGTGGTCAACACTTAAATGGTATCATCAATAATGACAACCTCACCATGTGTGGCCCCAAGGATTGGGAGGTAATGGGGGTGGGGGGGGGGGGGGGGGTCACTTGTAACCCCTTTCCCTGGTGCGCTATACCAGGTTATTTTGAAGGTAAAGGTGATGGACTGGCCAAGCATGTCTCCAGACATAAACAATATTGAGCGTCTGTGGGGCATCCTCAAACGGAAGGTGGAGGAACTCAAGGTCTCTAACATCCACCAGCTCCGTGATGTCGTCATGTTGGAGTGGAAGAGGACTCCAGTGGCAACCTGTGAAGCTCCGGTGAACTCCATGCCCAAGAGGGTTAAGGCAGTGCTGGAAAATAATGGTGGCCACAAAAAATATTGACCCTTTGGGCCCAATTAGGACATTTTCACTTAGGTGTGTACTCGCTTTTGTTGCCAGCGGTTTAGACGTTAATAGCGGTGTTATTTTGAGGGGAGAGCAAATTTGCACTGTTAAACAAGCTGTATACTCACTACTTTACATTGTAGCAAAGTGTCATTTCTTCAGTGTTGTCACATGAAAAGATAGAATCAAACAAAAATGTGAGGGGTGTACTCGCTTTTGTGACATAATTAAAAAACAAACTATATATATATATATATATATATATATATATATATATATATATATATATATATATATATATATATATATATATATATATATATATAATATTTGTGCCCATAAGTTTACATACCCTGGTAGATCTTATGATTTCTTGGCCATTTTTTCAGAGAAAAATGACCCTGATCAAAAGTTTACATGCCCTGGTGATTTTGGCCCGATAACATGCACCGCAGTTGTCATAAATGGGTTTGAATGGCTATTAAAGGGAACCATCCTCACTTGTGATCTGTTTGCTTGTAATTAGTGTGTGTATAAAAGGTCAATGAGTTTCTGGACTCCTGACAGACCCTTGCATCCTTCATCCAGTGCTGCACTGACGTTTCTGGATTCTGAGTCATGGGGAAAGCAAAAGAATTGTCAAAGGATCTGCGGAAAAAGGTAGTTGAACTGTATTAAACAGCAAAGGCATATAAAACTATATCCAAGGAATTGAGAACCAATCAGCAGTGTTCAAACTCTAGCTGCAGCACTGGCGGTCACAGGCAGGCTGCATTGGTGGGCATGGATAAAGTTGTTAATATTTTATTTTTATAACTTAATTCTGCATAAAACATTTCATGAGATTTGAGGGTGTGTTTAGGGGCGGAATTAGGGGCAGGGCAGCTGTTGGGTGGGGCAACTGGTGGCGAGTAACCCTTGACTACTGGCTAGTAGCTCAGGACTTTAAATTTTAAGCCCTGCCCTAAACCTAACTTGGACTACCACTAACTTCCCTAACGCTGTTTAGTGTCTCAAGTGACACCAATACAATGATCAGTAAAAAAAACCCTGAAAACTGCACTTGGTGACACTTTGTTAGGGAGTGAAAGGGTTAACTGGAGGGGGACGATCAGAGGGTTAAGTGTGCCTGCGTATACACTGTTAGTGTAGTGTTGGTGTACTGACAGTGGATGTCATCTCCCCCCGTGGAGCCCTTATCAGTTGCAGCGAGCAAGGAGTAGACATCACTTCCTCTGCCTATTGCCACAGAGGTGCGAGAGACGTACAGGTGCATCGGTTTGTGCAGCCGGGCCACCCTGCCACAGTATATGCAATGGGTGGTCCAGAACTGGTTAGAGGAAGTAAACGCTGCTCTTTTTTTGGTGACCTGCACAGTAAAGGCATAATGTGCTAGTATTCATCGCACACTGCCACATTATGTGAAACTTCCCTGCAAACAAAGCCCTCGTTCCCGCTGGAGGCCGCACCCATCTTTGCCAGTCTTCCTTCCGGGTCCGCAGACTCCGGCTGTGTCACTGGCTGGAGCCCCGTGACGTCACTCCCACGCATGCGCACGGGAGCCGCTGGTCACGGCACTGGGCTCTGATGGAACGGCACGTGCAGCCGTTCCTTCAGAGCGCATGTGCCGATGACATTATTGGTGGCAAATACAGTAAATATCTCCTAAAAGGTGCAAGTTTAGGAGATATTTACAGTACCTATAGGTTAGCCTTATAGGCCTACCTATAGGTACATACAATCAAGGGAAGTTTACTTCCTCATTAAGGGTTTTTAGGCTTAAGCCCCCATTTACACTGGGGTGATTTGACATTTCCAAATCGCATAACAAGTTGCACCCCATTGTTGGCAATGGAATCGTTCAAATTGCCTCGACTCATGTCACAGTGATTTTGAAAAAGGTTCCTGCGCTGCACGTTTGCGATTCTCATTGTGACTTGCATAGACTTCTGTTGTATGAAGTCGCAAGCCGCAATGAAATTGACAGTGCAAATCGCACTTGTATGTGGCTTTAAAAGCACATTGAAGTAGCATGATATCCAAGCCGTCATGGTGTGATTTGTGGATAAAGTACAGTGCTCAAAACACACAATAAAAGTGAAATAAATGAATGTAGTTGAAGTGTTCATTCAGAATGAAGTAGGTGCAGAAAATGCTTCACAAACTTGTGGGAGTACAGTGACACCCCCTTTTGCATCCCCACTCACCAGAACAGGACGACCCCCAGCTTTGCAGTCCGGGGGTCACTTTAGGCTTGTTATTGGTATCCCACACACGTGGATTGGTGTTAAAACATCAGATGGATCGGTGTGAACATCAGATGATAGATTTCCAATAGGAGGCTCTCAACAGGATATGCAGGCACCCAGAAATAGAGGATGGACTGATAGTGAAGTACTGTTATAAAAGATTTAATGCGCATAGGGATCGGTACTTGCAAAACACAATCGAAACGGGAAATTATGTCAATACATTTCGCCCTCCCTGGAGGTCCTTGATGACGCCCTGAGGGAGGGCGAAATGCATTGACATAATTTCCTGTTTCAATTGACGTCACTTCCAGCCTGTGGAACGCACGCCATCAACGGCTGCTTCCTTTATCTACAGCCTTATATCCATGCCTGTTTTTAACTGTATTTTGGAAGTACCGATCCCTATGCGCATTAAATCTACTTTTATAACAGTACTTCACTATCAGTCCATCCTCTTTATTTCTGGATGCCTGCATATCCTGTTGAGAACAGAAAAAAAGGAAACTCAAACTGCGCTAAGGTATAGAAAAATATAGAAAAAATACCCAAACAAATGGGTCAACACCTGAAACGGCAGCAATTCTCCTGCATAACATAAACACAGTGTACCAAAATTAAAAAAAACTAGAATCGCGCTAATCATAAAATAGTGTTCTCATACACTGACCAAGTGAAACAAAGGAGATATATATATATATCTCCTTTGTTTCACTTGGTCAGTGTATGAGAACACTATTTTATGATTAGCGCGATTCTAGTTTTTTTTAATTTTGGTACACTGTGTTTATGTTATGCAGGATAATTGCTGCCGTTTCAGGTGTATATATATATATTTATTAAATGCAGGATGTGAACAAATACTGGATAACCCCACCTATTCATGTGGGAATGTCGCACCAGTAGTCATAGTAACATGAACATATTATGAGGTATAACCACAATTCGTGTCCAAAAGAGCCTGAATGGCACGTCACCTCGTGTTGCTACTGATCGCTCCAGCAGGATGGGTTGGTTCGTGTGCTACTGGCCAGCGCACCGGACATTAGGCTTGTCATTCTGCTTTCCATGTAAGTGTATTACTTTTTTACCACTAATAAATAGAAGATTTTACACTATAGAGCGTCTATCTCTTTTTCCTGCTATGCATATCCATCTATGATCCCCGAATGGTATGAGGAGAATTTAAATGATAGGAGTCTTGGTGAGGAGCTTTCGAGACCGCAGTACCTTACTTCACTGGGAACAGCTGATCTACTTGATGTGCCCTGCAAGGCTTTTTTCGGTACACAGGCTTCGCATGATCCTCTGTAGTGGGGGATCGTGGGCTTCTGGTAAGCAGTAACCCCTCATTCACTGGTGGTGGACTCCTTCACAAGTGTTTTTATTTGCAAAGTGACACCATTTATGTTTGGTCTTTTTAAATCACGGGGGATAGTGCCATTCAGGCTCTTTTGGACACTAATTGTGGTTATAGCTTATAATATGTTCATGTTACTATGACTACTGGTGCGACATTCCCACATGAATAGGTGGGGTTATCCAGTATTTTTGTTCACATCCTGCATTTATTTATTATATAGATCTATCTATCTATCTAATGTGTATGTGTATGTGTGTGTATATATATATATAGATAGATAGATATATATATATATATATATATATATATATATATATATATATATATATATATATATATATATATATATATATATATATATATATATATATATATATATATATATATATATATATATATATATATATATATATATATAGAGACCTTTTGTTTCACTTGTATTACTCTATTCACCAGGTATATGACCGTTAATTGGATTGGTCAGTGTATGAGAACACTATTTATTTTATGATTAGCGCGATTCCAGTTTTTTAAATATCCTGTTGAGAGCCTCCTATTGGAAATCTATCATCTGATGTTCACACCGATCCATAATCTGATGTTTTAACACCAATCCATGTGTGTGGGATACCAATAACAAGCCTAAAGTGACTACTTTATTTTGAACGAACACTTTACTACATTTATTTGGACTTTACTGTTTATTTTACTTTTATTATGTGTTGTGAGCGCTGTACTTTTTTATTCACATTATTCAAGTGATTAGCACTTTGTTTACAGCAGCTGCATTTTATTATCACCGAGTTGTTTTCATCAGCGCAAGTTTATATTTAGTAATACGTTTTCACAATAAAAGGAATTTGGTCAAAGAGACGCAATGGAAAGAAAGGTTAAAGCCAATGGCATCCAGTGGAAATTTATGTCTCATGCTTGACACAGGGAAGTTAACAAAATAAAGATGAAATGCAGGGACCACTTTGGGCAAAAAGAGGTCTTTGTTCTCAAAACAGCTGTCTTTACGTAAAATGAAATGGGACTCCTTACATGGCAATGCTGATAATGCAAACTTTCGTTTCATACAAACAGTGCTGTTTTAAATTTTAAAGTGGACTGTACAGTCTCTATTTTTTTTTTTAAAAGAAACAAACTTGGCAAAAGTTTTGTCTTTGAGACAATGTTGCTACCCAAATCCCTCAGGAATGTTCTTGCACCTGTACCAGAGGTTAAACAGCTATGTGTGGCCACTTGTTGTTGAACATTGTATCCACTATCGGAGTGTGTTGGTGCTGAGGAGAAATGAGAGCCATTCTTCATGCTTGCTGCCCAGTTTGAAATGGCAGCTGCTGAATAACATTTTCACTAAGCCTTGTGTACAAAAAGAGGGGAATTTTTTTCAGTATGGTAAGTCTACTAGTCACTCATAGTGGGTCCTCAGAAGTTGGGACAGGCAACTGCCACAGCTCTGGTCCAGATAATTCAACAAGGAATTTCCAGATAAAATGACCTGACCTTAATTGTAAAGTCCTTTTTGCTAACTGGAACACAAATGGGTTCTCACTGCAGGACTGTTGCAGAGAGTGTGGTGTACTGGGGAAAACCTGATCTTGGTAAACTGGAGAGACATGATTTCACATTTCCAGCCTGAATCTACCAGTAGTAGCTGAAGAAAAATTGCCTTTTTTTTTTCCTTCTATATATTTTTTGCTGACTTGGAACAACCATTCTCCTAAGGACACAAATTAAAACTGAGCAGGTGGGAGAATTTAAAACCTTAATGGGCAGGCCTCCAGTTTTGTATGTGCCTAGTGTCCATTTCTCCTGTAGGCAGCAGGATAACCCTAGGTTGCTTAAAGAGGAGGTCCAGCCTCCCCCAGGAAAATACTGCAGCTGCTGAATTTTAATATATGGACACTTACCTGTCCAGGTAGCCTATGATGTCAGCACCCCAGCCAATCTTTGGATCGGCTGTCGGGTGCGGCCACCGCCATTCCTGGTAAGGGAACCCGGCGGTTAAGCCTTTCGGCTTTACAGCTGGTTCCCTTCTGCGCTGCTCCTTCTAGTTTGTCTGGCGGCAGAGGAAGGAGGGAGCCCAAACCTCCGAGACTGGGCCGCAACCCCGGCTCCTGAAAGTGGCGAATGGTACCTGGGGGCGGGGCGTGAAGGATAAGCGGAAGTTACGCGTTTTGAGTAGAACTGTTTTGATCTCTGACAGCCCTTTCATCTCCAGACAGATCATTGTGCTACTGGCTTGTTTTAGTCTTGGTGAATAACATTACTTTGAAGTTCATCCACTTCATGTCTAATGTTAATTGTTTCAAAATGTGTAGCGTTTATTAATATACATGTGTAATGCAGGCAGTCCCCAGGTTACAGACAATATAGGTTCTGTAGGTTTAAGTTAAATTTGTATGCAACTTGGAACTGGTACATATTGAAGTATAACTCAAGCCAAAAAAAATAGTTTGAGTTTTTTTGGCTAGCATAGGGAGGGGTTAACACCCCTGTAACATTTTGTTTTACTGTCTATGTTCCTGTTCAGGAGATTTCACATCACTTTCCCTTTTGACATTTGGAATTTGAAAATTTCGAGTTGTTGTGGAAACAAGGATTGGTGATAAAGCATCAGTGGAGACACCTTTTTCCCATGCTATTTCCTGAATTTCCCTTTCCAGGGGTAGATTTCTTTTCGCTTTCTGTTGTCTCCCTCTATTTGTGAGTCGTATGTAGGTCAGATATTTGTAGCTTGGGGACTGCCTGTAATGGGTTCCTTTTTTTCTTTTATTTTTCAGTTTCTGCAACTGCTTTTTACCGCGCTCAGCCTGTAATTGAGTTCATGTGTGAAGTCCTAGATGTTCAGAATATCAATGAACAGACCAAACCACTGACAGATTCCCAGCGTGTAAAATTCACCAAAGAAATAAGAGGTAATTTATATTCTTCCTAGATTTCACTGTTGTCTGTATTTGTGTTGTCCACCAGCTATAAACCACAACTTTTTTTTATACAGGTTTGAAAGTGGAAGTCACACACTGCGGTCAGATGAAGAGAAAGTACAGAGTGTGTAATGTTACTCGAAGACCAGCAAGCCACCAGACGTAAGGCTCTCGATTCTTTAGCAGTGAGATAAATTTAGCTGAAAGTGATTGTAAAGGCAAAACTTTATTTTAATTAAAAGAAAAAGTTTATACTTGCCTTCTCTGTGCAGTGATAATGCAGAGTGACCCCTTACCACCTCTTCTGGCTTTCCCCACCAGCATCCCCCACTCCTCTTCTGTGTGTGCCCTCATAGTAAGCTGCTCGCTATGAGGGTGTACATGAGGGCATGCTTCTGAGCCAGGCTGTGTGCGTCGATAGACACAGTGCAGCTTGGCCCTGCCTCCCACTCCCTCCTCATTAAATTTTATTGACAGCAGCAAGAGCCAGTGGCTCTTGCTGCTATAAGCAAAGCCTCTGGGTTGATAGAGGCGAGGGTGGGTAACAAGCAGCAGAAGGGATTTTGTCACCTTGCAGAGAATGGATTAAGGTGTAAAAAAAAAAAAAAAAAAAAAAAACGAATGCTGTTACTGAAGGTCCTTATGCCCAAGGTTCTATTACATCTTAATTTCTAGAGCCGCTATTGTGGCTTACTGTGCATCAGTTCATATATTTCATACTGATCATGTTATCAGAGTTTGTGACAGGTACTCAGTGTATAAAAAAGTAGTTTACATAAACTTAAAATAGAAAAAGCATAGGTTTACAAAAACAGTTTACAAAAACAATTTACATAAATGTTCCCCAAATTGTTTAACTGAACAACTGTTCTAGTATGAGCCCTAACCTTAAGTTTGCTATAAACACAAGATAGTGGTTGAAAGATCTGGCAGGAAAAGCTCACAATCTAAGTGATGCACACATTCATAGTGGTCGAATAGGCAGCCATCTCTGACAAAACAAAGGATATTGATGATTTGGCAGGATCATTAGAACCGTTTTTCCTGGCGTCCTTCCTGAGTATACCATCTGGCAGAGGACATATTCAGAGGTCCGGATAGAGCTTTAATGGTCTGCTGATCTAGATCATTGTAGGTTTGGGTATTGTAAACTATTGCCAAATCGATAGCAGCAAGAATCTGCAGATTATTTTTTTTTTCCCCCCTACGTGATCCTTTAAGATCAGGTGACCACCTAATTACCAAGATATTCATCCATTCAATTTATTATTTATTTTTTTTTAGCTTCTGTACTAAAAAAGGTATTAAAGTGTCTCTTATCTCCACATTTGATTGCATTTCTGGTTTAACATAGTCATTCCTTTTTTGAGATGGATGTAAAAGGGGGTAAGTGAAACAGATTTGAATATATTTGTTGAACAGCAGCTGCGGGCAGTTTTAACGTCTGCTGTCTGTAAAGTTCCTTTATCTGCAGGTTGACCAATCAATTTGTTTTAACTGTTTTTCTGTGGGCTTGTTGGTGGTTGCTGTGTTGGTCCTGCTTTAGGATGTCTGTTATTTCTGGATATTCTGTGTCCCTTAATGAACAATTAAGGAAGGTTTTTGATTTGCCTGTTAAAAAAAAAAAAAATAATTTCTTGGATTTCATTAAAGAACACAGGTCCCTTCTCTCTTATGATTCACTCTTCTAATGCTTTGCCACAAAACAGAGGTATGCTGAGGGCGTTTATCTTGCCTCCTATCTCTGTCCACTTTTTCTTTGACACTTGTTTGGCAGTGTCTAATTCTTCTGTAAATAGCAATATAACCCAATTGTCTCTGAATCCTGTCTTCCTTCCAGCAAAGGATTTTAGAGGCAAGTTCAAAATCCCATTTACCAAGGATTGAAAAGGCTATGGCTAAGTGCCAGACGAGGCCCATCCTACCTGTTAATTGCCTTGCATTCAGAAATTCTAGCTGGTATCTGGTCAGAATGGGCTGAATGTTGGCAGAGCCCAGATTGTGCCTCTGGTGCACACTGGTGTCAGTCACAGGTCTGCTCTTGCCCTCTACTTAATGGAATAGTAGGTCTCTGCAGCTCACTAGATGGTGCTATGGAAGATGAGGATGCCCAGGGCTCGAAGTGCATCTTTGAAATTGGTAACAGACCAGATGCATTCACTGTGGTCAGGGAAGGGGATATGTGAGGGATTTTAAGGGTTTTATGGAGAAAAAAAAAACAATTATGCACCAAAATAACATTCTGTTATAAAAGATGAACTTAACGTTCAAATCTTATTACATGCAGACAAGCTAAAATTTTAGCAGTTAGGTTTTAAGCAAAAAGACAAAAGTGGGCACACGGAGAACTAATATAAAATCATCTCCAACCTTTCATTGCTGCCATTAGGTGGAACAGAAATGTCAGTTTTATAGAGGTGCCATTAGAGGCAGTGTAATGCCTGGTACACACGGTAAGTTATTTTTTTTTTTTTCCGTTCAATCCAGCAGGCTGAACAAAGGAAAAAAACCTGAAGAGCTTGCTTTACGAACTATGCAATGTTAGTACAGCAATCTCCCTACTGTGCTACTGTGTTCTGAAAGGGGGGACCGCCCCCCACGCCAGAACACACCGGTCTGCCGATTGGTTGCTAGTTTTCCAGCAAGCTCTTTCGACAGACGCCGGTTATGAGATTGGCTTCTGTTGGACAAGGACCTGTACGCATGGGTCGTACGCCGCCCGGGTTCTACTGTACCGGCTGATTTTGGCCAATATTTGGCCCTTGTGTACAGGGCTTAAGTCTTGCTGGAACTTGTTTTTGATGGTACAAGTCCTGTGACTGTCACCTTGCATTACTGTTTGGTGATTCACTGGCTTTGGACAAGCATGTGTTCAGCAATCAGTCTCGCTTCTGCTTGCTAATGGATAGTGTGAGTGTGTGAAGGAGAGAGGGGGAGAGATTTTTATGCATAATATGTTTTTTCTCCATGTTACTGTTGTACAAATTGTTCTGGCTGCTGTAAAACATGGTTTTTGATTATGGTCAACTTAAAGCGCATCTAAACCAAAAATGTATATTGCAGTTTACCAGTTCGTACATGTGGCTGTGTTAGCTTTTTCTTTTTATCACCTGGTGATCAGGCCAATAAGTCCTGAGTTTTAGGCTGAGTTCACACTAGTGGAATTGGATGTGGATTTTTCCACATCCAGTTCGCGTGACAGGAGATTCTGACCGGCTTTTTATTGAGCCGGTTCACATATCTCTGTTGTGGCTGCGGAGCGGCTTGCACAGGGGTCCTGTGCGTCTTTGGCTCCATTTCAGGGCCAAATTCAGGCACAAATTCAGCCCTGATTCATCCCCGAAATGGAGAACAGGGACGCACCAGACCCCTGCTGCGAGCTGCATGTGGCTTATACGTGAACCCAGCCTAAATTTATGTAAAACATTTATTGCAGAAGAAAAAACTGTTGCTGTAACTCCCCAAAAAAGTTAACGAGTTCAGCTTTAATTTGCTTAGCCAAATCCTTTGAAATCTGCTATTGCATCGAATGCCACCCTCTTCCAAGACTAACAAAGCTGCAGTCCAAGGGTGTCTGTTGTTCCAGTGAATTGGAGACATCCTAAGACCAGAAGTGTTACTGCCTTTATCACCAGGTGAAAATAATGGAAAAAAAGAAAATGAATACAGCCACCAATTTTAGGGATTGGTAAGCTGCAGTATATATACAAAATGTTTTGTTTTAATTTCACGTTAAATTCACTCCCCTTTGCAAAGCAGCATCTTATTATGTCGTTATATGCTTGCTTATAGTTTCCCCTTGCAGCTGGAGAATGGTCAGGCCATGGAGTGCACAGTTGCCCAGTACTTCAAACAGAAATACAGCTTGCAGCTAAAATATCCACATCTCCCTTGCCTGCAAGTCGGTCAGGAACAGAAACACACCTATTTGCCCCTAGAGGTAAGAATTTCACTATAAACACTTTTTCATCTAGGCTTAGGTTAGCAATTGTAATGCATATTTGTAATTACCCATACTAGGCAATGCAACTAGGTAGCTACCGGTACTTTTCCCACTCTTCCACTGCTCCAGGTTGTTGGCAGACTGCTCAAGAAACCACCAGTAATGCTCTCCATTAGGCAGCATGTGACACATGTTGCCTCTCCACAATACAACGCACTCTGTGCCTGAGAAGCCAATCACTAGGCTTAAATGATTTTGAGGGATCGTACACAGCAACTTCTGACTTTCATAGAAATCTCAGGCAGTGGAGCAGGGTCACAGGGGAGTGTAAGTAACAAAAACATTGACTGCCTATGGTCTGTACTTGTTACTATGGGCAAAATAAAGGTGAACCACTTGTTACTGGGGCAATTTCTTTCAATTTTTGCACATCTTAAAATCATTTTTTTTTGCTAGAGATTACTGTAAATATTTATGCACGTATATATTTTCTGAAAAATCCTGGAGAATAAAATGGTGTTACTTGCAATTTTTTAGGACTCTCAATATATGCACAGATTTTCAGGCGAAAAATACACTATAATGAATGTTAGTGCCAATAAATGCGATATTTTACCAAAAATGGGTATAATATCAACAAAATATGGGGTTGCGTTAAGTAAACAACAAATATGTCTTGGTCTTTAGAATTGTGCATGCGAGTGGGATTGCAAAAGACTATGGTACATAAATTTCTCCCTAGGCGACATTTTAAAAGCCTTTACAGGTTATCAGTTTGGAGTTGACCATGACCTATGACCCTAGAATTAGTACTCACCTTTATGTTCACAAGGATACCTCATGTGTGGTGCAATTTTACCTACACAGATTTGTCCTATGCTACACTTTTGGGTGTGTTTTTGTTTTTTTGTTTTTTCTTGCTATCACAGGGGTGCCAACATGTTTGGGTCGGCCTTATGCATACATTTGGTATGTGTGGCATTCCTCTATAGACTAGAAACAAACCTGTGTAACCATGGCTTCCTCCTGACAGTGTGAAGGCACTTTTTGCATTTGAAAATACGTTTAATAAGAAATGGTTGTTGCCAGCTGTAGATGCTTCAGTTGTCCAAATGTATTAGCAGATGGATTTCTTACCTTTTAGTTATTTCACTTAGTTGAATTCTCTATTTTGGTTTAGATTTGTCATTCTTTTCACCCTGGGATTTGATTCCTACCCTGATAGAAATATATGTTGTAAATTGTATCTCATTTACTCACACTCATCCTCCTATGTAGTGAGTCTCCTTCCAACAAGGTTTTTGGGGCTTCTTTTGGTGCTCGACTCTCAAAGCACTATGCCTCTTGATTTTGTGACATGCAACCTCAACTGGTATCACTTCTTTCTACTCCCCTCCATTTTACAGATCGGTTTTCAGTGTACTCTGTTGGTTTTACACCCTTTGTGAAATGCAAGAGGCTTTCACTATAGAGTCCGTGTCCTAAATTCTTGGAGTCCTTCTAAACCAAGGGTCATATCCACACTCAAGTATAATAGATGCCTTCCCCTTTCTTTTTTTTATGCTTTGTAGGAATGTTGGAACTTAATTTCTCATAGCCCCCATCCCATTCAAAATCGCGCAGTTTGGGATGCGAGCATCTTGTATCGATACACTTTTGTTCAACAAGGAGAACTGGTCACCCCTTATGGGACTATTTATTCTTTTGAATATCTGCACTCATGTTTAGACAGCCTCTTGGCTCAGATGCTGGTCTGCAGAACACCAATGCAAGAAATACCTGTTGTGTGTTCCCTTTGCTGGGGAACATCTTTTTGGCAAATGCTTGGACACCTTAAATGGTCACCAGGGGGAAAACCCCCTTTTGCTCCAATATAAAATCCTAAGCCTCCCAATCGGGAAACTGTTCTTGGAGGCTAAAAAGAGTACTCTTGTGTTTTCTTCCAGTCCTCCCAAGTCTAACCCAAAACACCCCAGGTCCTGGACTCCCAAATAAGAAAGTTCAGAACATGGTTTCCATGGGCTAAAAGCTAGAACTGCTTTCTCTGCCTCCACCCTTCTTCATGTTGCCAAACCTGCCAATGTTCTGAAAATACTAGGCAACCTCCACATTTGCTCTGGTGCGGTTCCTCTCTCAAGGTTTCAGTGCCATTGTTCCAAAATGGGAAAGGTTAAAGGGTGTTTACTCTGGTTCAGGTTCCAAAGAGAGAGGGTGCATTTACCATATTCTGGATCTAAAGGTGCTTAACACATTTTTGTACCCTTTTTTTGGGCTACAAAAATTCTTCACTACAAACTCAGTAATTTCCTCTGTTCCATAGACTTTCTTGCCTATATGTACATCAGATATGTCTGCTTTCCTGCCCTGTCTTTCCAACACATCGCTTCCTGCCTTTTGCTGTAGGCACCCAATACCAGTTTGTTGCCCTTTAGTCTATTTAATGCACCTCAGTTCTTCTCTATGGTCTTGGCCCTTTCCTCCAACTGGTCTAGAAGGTTCCCACAATGGATGCTAGCATGTCTGGCTGGGGAGGAGTTCTGGACTTGGTCACCAGAATAAGCTTTTCTCCCTGTCAATGCTCAGGAACTCAAAGAAATTTGGTTATCCCTTCATTGCTGGACTAAAAGTTCACCTGACCAGGATTCAGTTTGACAGTGCCCTGGTAGTAGCTCCCATCCACTGTCTGGAAGGAACCAGAAGTCTTGCAGCTACAAAAACAGCCTGCCAGATTCTGGCATGAGTTTACCAGTCCTATCTGCTGTGCATGTGCCATGCATTGAAAATTGTCTGGTGGTCCTAGCCATCACTGTCTGGACTTGTTAGAATGGCCTCTTCACCCCAGACTGTTTCGATGCCTTATATCACAGGTGGGGATGCCAGACATAGACCACCCTGGTTTCAGGTTCAATAAGCTGAGCAAGTTTGTCTCCAGGTCTCATCTAGGCTTCATGGTGGACGCTCCAGTGACTCTGCGAGTAGGTCAACCTGATCAACACCTTTCCTTCTCTGAAACTCCTTCCTGGCCTTTCCACAGGATTGAGATGGAGGGCATTCTAGTGATTCTCATCACATTGAACTGGGCCAGGTGGACGTGGTACTTAGATTTTAACAGACTACTTGCACTCTCCGTGGGCGCTCCCACATCATCCAGATCTTCTGTCCCAAGGACCAGTTTACCATCCTGCTTGTTGGCTAAAGGCCTGCACTGTTGAAGCCCAGATGCTGAAGGATAGAGGCTTACCTGATTTGGTTATCCTTGTACTGGGAAACTTTCTTTAAAAAAAATTCATCACATCTGGAGAGCATATTTCTCATAGGAGGCAAGGAAATTCCCATAAAGTACTACATTGGATGAATTGTCTTTTCTCCTGTCTTGGTCTGAATCAGAATGTCAGAGTACCATCAATGGTTAAATCTTGGCCCTAATAACTTGTTTTTAGTACTTATTGGACCAATGTAAAAATTGGCATACCTGGGATTCAGCTTTAGGGACAGGGTTCTACAGTTACCTTTTCAAGGCACACTCAACTAGATCAGTTAATGCTTTGTGGGAGTTTTTGTATCCATCATCCGCTTCTCAGATTTGCAGGGTTGCCACCTGGTCTTCTGTTCACACGTTTACATTTAGGCAGGTTGACTTTCTTGCCTCACTGATGCCAGTTTTGATCATAAGATCCTTCAGGTGGCTATATTGAGCCTAGTGTGCTGACCTGTTGGTTTTTGCTGTGTTGCCCATCCCTCAGTTTAACTGCCTTTGTATGTCCAATGTACCAGAATTACTTAAGAGAAGTATGGGATTTTTTTTTTTTTTTTTTTCCATACTTGCCTAGGTGGATGCAGCATCGGTCCGATGTTGCATCTGTCCCATGGCGCCTCTACACTGAGAACTGAGCGCTCAAACACTGCCGATGGCTCAGTTCTCACAGCTCCCCAAGCAGAGCTGCTGACTGTCGATCAGCAGCTCTCTACTCCTCGCTCACTGGAGTGCTGAGCTGTGGAGCTGTGGAGGTGCGGGGAGCGTCCATCTCAGGCTCTCAGCGACTCACTGAGAGGTGTCAGTCCAGGCACCTGGCGGTTCCAGACTCCCATTGTCGGGATGATGCGGTGCCTGAACTGATTTCTGTGATGTCAGCAGAGAGCCGGCATCTTGCTCTCTGCTGAAAATGGGTCACAGGAGTGCAAAACAAATTGCACTCCTGTGATCCATAGGAGAAGTTCAGCCAATCGAGCTTTGGCTGAACTTCTCCTTTTAAACCTTTGCTTATTTAATGTAGGTTTTAGGAAAACCATTTGTGGACTTAGAATCCTTTTACAGGAGTACATTTAGGGACACAAGTCCGAAATGTCTTTCGTTCTTCTTTTTTTTTTTTTTTTTTTTTTAATTTGAGTAAGGCATAGGTGAACAAACACAATAATAAAGCAAAACTACTCAGGCACTGGTGGCCAAATCCAGGATGCATGTATGCAAATGAACTACAATTTGTTTTTGCAGGTAATTGCAAATTAAAATGTGCATTTTATAGAGCCTTGAGTTCAAGCTCACAAATTCAACTAGAAGAGTTTCTGTGCCCCCTGTCTCCTACCAGGGTTGGTATCCCGATGCCCTCCAAATTTTTCATGATTTAAGTGAAATGGGTTAGAATAAGTGAAAAGTAAGGGAGAACAGAGGTCCCTTTTTTTTTTTTTTTTTTTTTTTTTTTTTTTTTTTTTTTGGGGGGGGTTATGGTCCACACTTACTATTGCTTTGCTACAAAATGAATGGGAGGGGTTTATACTAAGGCTGTCCTAAAGCTTTGTTTGTCCAGTGTACAAGAACTAATTAATCCTGTGTCTCTTGTACGCAAAACAGTATTACGGCAAGTTAAAAATCCTATTTTTCTTTTACACCAAGACACAGGCCCCATGCTTGGTATTGGCCTTAGTGCTGTTTGCCTGCAAGACTGACCTCCTATGGTTGGAGGTAGGGTCAAACGGGAGCTGGCCTAATGTTTGTCTGCCATTGTCCAGTATAATCCAAATGTGTAAGAATTGCTACGTTCCTGTGTACCCAATGGACTTCAAGAAATTGATTTTACATTAAATACAAAAATATTTGGTTACTTTTTTTTAAATTAGATTTTTATTATTATTTAGAAAGCATAGGAAGAGAAAAAACTCTTCCTTAAAACAAAAAACAAAAACATACATCAAATTACATTGCCAAGGACATATTATTATCGAAATGTACAACCAATCAGATTGCTTCTCCTACATCATTGTGGTATATGTGAACTTACAATCAATTTAAGAAGACAAATCTCTACATGTCCATATCAGTATCTACCATTTCGTGTATTTTCTACTTTTAGTAAGCGTGTCCTTTTAGTGCTTTGTACCCCTACTCCGCTCCCGGTCCTTGAAAGGACGTTCGGTCGGTGCAGAGGTACCCTCCCCCCCCCCCAAACAGTGTGGGGGGGTTTCCAGCGTTCTCTCTTTAACTAATATAAGTAAACCATATAACTCGTCACTACAGAGTAAGACAACTTCTCATCAAGAATATTATGTCAGATTGATCCACGTTCTGAGTCTCTATGTCACCATATCACCCTTTGTCCACCTAGTGTGGACAGCCTCCTTCCTCAGAGAAGGGGAGCAGGCGCCTATGTCCTACCACCAAGTATTTTATTTTGGACCAGCTGTAAGGGGGCTAAACCAGGTACCTCCAACCAAGGATCCCATATACGTTCAAATTTTGCTGGGCTACCCCTATGCTGCTATGTCAACTTTTCCCTCAATAGAGTATTATTTATGGCATTAACCCATTCTGCGTGTGTTGGCGGCGACACCGAAAGCCATTTTTTGGCAACAAGTTTTCTGGCAATAAACAATACTCTGATAATGGCTATATAAGTGTGCGGTGTATATAATTCCTCGTCTAACCATCCCAACAGACACAGTTTGGGGTCAACCACAAATGTAAGATTCCATATTTTATTTATAGAGCTGACTATTTCAGACCAGTATCTTTGCAATTTTGGACACTTCCAGAGCATGTGTACAAGAGTACCGTTATCTATCCTGCAACGAGGGCAAAAAGGGTCATCTCTTCTGTGCCATTTATGTAGTTTACATTGGGTACGGTAAGTTCGGTGTATAATGAATAATTGTGTAAGTTTTTGGGAGCAGGAAAGGGATACCTTGGGTACATTCTCCATTATAGCAGACCATTCCTCATCTGTGATGTGGCCTATATCTTCCCCCCAGCTTGTACTGCATTTTAATGACATAGTCTTGGATACCTGCATTATTAGGGATTCATATATAGATATCTGTCCTTTCCTAGACATTGAAGTTACTAGTTGTGTGAGCACCGTGGGTATTTGGTTACACTTTAGCTGAAAACTGGTTAAATTATTCTAATACACAAGTTGTGATTTTTTTTTTTTTTTTGTCTCACCCCTAAAATGCTAAAACTGACTTTAAAAAACATAAACTCCTTACAAGTCATACCGCTTTACAACCAGGATAAGTGTTTCCCAGCTGTCTATTCTGTGCATCATACAGGTCATTCATATAATGGTAGCACAGTAAAAAAGGCAAACTGTATATTGACAAATATTACTAGACCTTTATAGGATAGGTTGAAAGTGCTTTGACACAAATGATCTGTACTTATTTTCAGGTTTGTAACATCGTAGCTGGCCAACGTTGTATTAAGAAGCTGACTGACAATCAAACTTCCACTATGATCAAAGCGACAGCTCGGTCTGCTCCAGACAGACAAGAGGAGATCAGCAGGCTGGTAAGTGCTTATAGCATTTGGTAGTAAACTTTATTTTTATCTTAATCATACAGAATGCAGGATGTGTGGTTATATTGGTTATATGTCACCTTAGGTGATTGGACTCAAAAGCTAGTGCACCCTCACATTATCCACCCATTGTGTGGGGCTCTAGTTGTCACCACCCTCTGGAGACACCAATCTGTTTTTATTTTTCTTCACTACTTCCACTTCTGTCAAGATCCTAATAGATATTTTAAATGTACAATCTATATATGTAAAGTGCGGCAATATTTGACAGCGCTATAGAAGTACTTGTTATAAAATGAGCTCAAACTGCTTAACGCCACAAGGCTCGCTAACCGTTTTTGTATTGGTTGCCTTCCATGTGTACCTTAGGAACTGTACCCAAATGGTGCATCAGCAGGGCTGGCCTGTCATGTTTGCTTTGGGCACTGAAATCCTGTGTTTGGCACTTACCTTGGCATGTGGTGCGCTAAGGTGAACGATTAGATAGCTGGAGAATGCTATACATTTCTAGGGCTGTGGGCCATTGCTATGGCACCTAATCCCTGAAGACCCCTTTTGAGGGTATGTCTCCAGAACCTGCAACATGGATAAGGAAGAATGTTTATTTGTAATTGTGACCAAGCCTTTTTAACCATGTCCTGTTGAACATGTAGGATGGTATTTCATTTGGTGTGCTATCCCCCTTTGGAAATGTATCCATTACATTCTGGCAATGTAGTAGACGCATCTTCCTTCCACCAATGTAAAGTTTAACCCTATGGTAGGTTCTACACACATAATAATGCTGCATTGCAAACTCCTTCTGGCTGATATACTTCCACCTGCCATTTCTGCTGAGCACGCAAGAATCTTGTTTACTCTGTGCTACCTGCTTCTCTAGAGACGCAGACGGGGCTGCATCGGTCATTGTGTCCCGTGATGACGTCACAAGAGAGGGCTCTGCCAGAGAGCTTGGTAGAGCCCACGCTTGTGATGTCATCACGAAACTCAGAAGCTTTCTGTGTATTCCTTTGAGATTTTGACTTGTTCAGCGCTGTCTGTTTAGTATACATGTGATTGGCATTGTGTTTAATAAATATTGGTTACCATTAATTTTATACTATGTGGAACGTTTCCATTTTTCATGCACATTTACCTGAGTGGCTGTCAAGCTGTCCTGAGTGGCTGTCACTTACCTGAGTGGCTGTCAAGCAGTCATCCCACAGGAGTCAACACTCCCATCAATATTTTGGAACTGAGCCATAAGACTGACTCAGCACTAATCCCTCCTACTGCAGTCAAGTAGTAAGCGTACAGTTAAAAACCACTTCACAGCTTTGACCTACATAAACCACCAAGGGGAGCTGAAAGTTGCGCACATTTGAAGGAGACAAGCTTGATTCTCTCGAGCTGGGAATCCATAGCCAAAATTGTTGGAATATCTACATACGGCAAAAATTTTTCTGATGGCTCTGTCAGAAGTGGGGAATATTATTCAACAAGGGACTGGACAGACTTGTGACCTGACCCAGTGATCCCCTGGCCTTTGTGGCATTAACCTGGTGATTCCTTTGACATTGTTCAGTCTGGCGTATGCGTTCCCTCCAGTGAAGCTTCTCCCTCAACTACTCTGCAGCCAAGAGGAGGAATGAATTTTGGTGATGGTTTCCTCAAATTAGCATAGGAGAACACTTGGTACAGAGGCATAATCGGACTCTAGGCAGCTGAACTTTTGCCTCTTCCAAATAGGCCAGACTTCCTATAACAAGACCCTCTTCCATCCTCATTTGCTGGCTTTAACACCTCTGTTGAAACACAGGTCTTAAATGATAGGGGCGGGCATTAAAGCAGAACTAAACTTTCTCAATTCACATTAACTATTTTTAATCCTTCTGCTGCTAGCATTAGAAGATAAGATGGGAAGGTATATTTTAATTCTACCATAATGTCATTCATCCCAGAAGTCTTCATGGGCATTTTTTCTTTCATCTGGAGGGGGTTTTTGATTTCAGGAATGTTGCATGAATCACCTTACTCTATATGGCAACAGCTAGAAATGCTAGGGGCGTGGTTTTCAAAGGGATTTCTTAACTAAATAAAGCATTGAGACGTGGGTGGATGCTTTGAATATTAGAAATGAATTTAATAGCATTTTCAGTTTGTGGTGCTTAAACACAGTTTATTTCCACTTGAAGGATTCTGTCATTCCCATTTGCTCATAGCAAGAAAATGTACTTGTCATAAGATCTACCATTGCACTTGAAAGGCCTGTTTTGTCTTGTGTGAAAGCAGGCACCTCAACACTTGGGAATATTTTATTCTTTGCATATAGTATTTTATTCTTTGACTATCCCTCCAGTATTGTCTAGACCAGCCCCACCAGTACTCTAAAGTGACAGGTTTTGATGTAGTCATTCTGTTCCAAAGATCTTTCCACTTTTTCTTTCTGTTGAGATGGGGGACCCGGACCTTCCTTTCTTCCCAAGATGGTCACTCTTCACCTTAATGAGGATATTCTCCTATCTTGTGCCCTGAAGCACACAAAGGAGATTTCACGTCATTGTCTTGAGGAGGTCTAAGCAGTTAGGGTTTACCTAGCTGCAACATTATTCCACCCAAAAAAGTTTTGCCTTTTTGTACTTTTGAAGGTCCCAAGAAAGATCATCCTGCTTTTCTATTCTACCATAGCTAGGTGGCTCAGGAAGCTTTTTTTTTTTTTTTTTTCTTTTTCTTTTTCTCTTTAAGGAAAGAGGGTTCCTCCCCTACCAACAAGGGCCTACTCAACCAGATCTGTTAGTGTTTCTTGGTCTTTTCGACATCAAGCATCAGTTTCGCAGGTCTATAAATCCTCAAGCTGTTCTAATGCAAAGTTATGTTTTTTTTTTCTGAGTTGATCTCTCGGCATTTGCTAATGTGATCTTTGGATGCAAGGTGCTTCAGGCAGTCATCTGAGAGTTTAGCATCTGACCTTTGTTTTCTTGTAGGCCTGGCTGCCGTTTGCTATATTCTTGCCCACCCCCCAGCCTCTTTGCTTGAAATTGTCTCATGGTCTGACTATAGATTTTGTGCCCTGTAGTGTATGATTACGGTAATGGGAATTTTGAATTCCATATTTTGGAGTAAAGGACAGGACATGGGTTCCTCCCCTCTGTTTCTCCTTTTCACTTGCAAAAAAAACTCACACAATGGGTGGAGTTATCAGAGTGTTCTTAGAGGCATTCCCCACAGAAAGCTTTTTCAAGTGTCCAGTCGCCTGAAGGTAGGCTCGTTTAGCCCATGGTCTATGACTAGACACCCTGTGTTCTTTAGTATACTCCAAGATATGGAATTTAAAGGCCAGTCAAAATTCCTCGTTTCTGGGTGTATTTTTAACATGGGCCCATATTGCTGCCTGCCTAGCCCTCTAATCAAAAGTATCCAACCAATGCATGCTTACGTGAATCTGAAGCTGTGAACTTAGCAATGTTTACAGCTTGCAGCCAATAACTACTTTAGATCAAGACAGCCTAAGCAGGATAAATGTACTTCAATATACTTGTATTTATTGTCATTGACTGTGACTGTACACCTAGTCCTCTTTGGTTTGTGCAGTCAACTTGCAGATAATTTTGGTTTAAATAAAATCTTTGTGGTGTTAAAATGTATTTGTCTTGGGGCGTGGTCTGGAGCTGCGTGGGGTAGGACGCGCGGCGTGAGGGCTCCGCTCGAGACATATCCTAAACAGCGATCCTTGGGGCTGTATTCCCCGCTAAAAGACGCCTGCGAGACCCGGTTCACTTGCCTACCTTGTGACTGACATGTCCCCTCCAAAACGATCCGGAGCGGCGGCAAAATTGGCTCAATACCGCCATGACGATTGAGACCCAGGAGAGGAAGATGGCGCCGCAGTCTCCTGCACCAGACGATCAGGCTTCCGGAGACACAGCCAGAGTGCTGGAGGCTATAGCCCTCTGCCAATCCACCCTCACCTCCAGGATTGAGGAGGTGAAGGTCGACATTTCTTTAATCCGGCAGGATGTCCACAAGCTCCGTGAGAGGGTGACCGAGGGGGAACACCGCGTTGACCACGTGGAGGAGGACCTGCATCCATTGCAAATCACCACCGAGCAGCTACAGCATCAATTGAATATGGTTCTCTCCAAACAAGACGACATGGAGAACCGCCTCAGGAGATGCAATCTCCGCTTTGTAGGACTCCCTGAGAGGGCTGAGGGTGCCGACCCCCCCCCCCCCCCACCTACCTGGAAAACCTGCTCGTTAATACCTTTGGCAGAGAGGCCTTCTCCTCCACATTTGTTGTGGAGTGCGCCCACCGCCTTGCTGCAAAACCTCCACCTGTGGGTGCCCCGCCAAGAACTTTCACCTCCAAGTTCTTAAACTATCGGGATACGATCCTTCGGCTTACATGCGAGAGAGGAAACATTCCCCTGGGCAACTTGACTGTGGCGGTTTACCCGGATTTCTCCGCCAAGATTCAAAAGAAAAGAGCGCGCCCCCCCCCCCCCCCCCCCCCCCCGATCTAGTTGGTCACCTTGAGACTGTGGCCCACTTGCCACCACTGATTGTTACCAACCCGCAAATGTTTCCCTGTCCAGCCTCTGCCCCCTCCATCCTGATGGACGGCAGTGTGTTGAATCTGCTTTGCTGGTACAGAGTCTATGCAGTTAGATTTTAGTTTTTTTATGCATTGTTTTGTTTTTTTGATCTTCATATTGACATGCCGCATGCACAACCTTAGAAGCTGGCATCGACAGCTTTGGTTTGTTCTCTCAGGCATATAATACCCCTGAGCAGGGTATGGTTACTACGTACTCTGTTGTATTCAGTTACAGGTATGGGGCTCCCCATTTGAATTCTACAGCCCTCGGTTATTCAGTGCACCTGTGTATTATGTTAGAAACTGTGTTGAGATAAGTATCCTATTTTGCACTGTTTGCCGCGTCCTGAGGGTCCGACTGCACCTACTAGCCCACAACTTTATGCCATGGCTTCACTTAAAATTTTAACCTGGAATGTTCGGGGCCTCTGCGAGAGGGCTAAACGAACAGCGGTACTCTCGCATCTCAAATCCCAGCGAGCAGATATTTTTATCCTGGTTAAAAATCATCTTACAGGTCAAAAACAACTCTGCTTCAAAAAGCCATGGGTGGGCTGGCTATACCAGGCCCCACACACATCCAATTCCCGTGGGATTGCAATCCTTATTGCCAAAACGGTGCAATTTCAGCTTCACACCCTGCAGTCGGACCCTCAGGGCCGGACGTTATTTATGCATGCTACAGTTGGGGGCCTGGAGATCCTTCTTATGGCCTTTTATATCCCCCCCCCCATTTCAGTTTGCCATGTTCCAACAGGGTGTTTCCTTCATGTCTCATCCCTCGGTGCTGGCAGTCTGGGCGGGGGACTTCAACACGGTCATAAACCCACATCTAGATAGACTAAGTCCCGCTAATCCCCCCCTTCAACACCCAACACCACCAGATTTGGTAAATTCCTCACAGAATTTGCCCTCACTGACTCCTGGAGACATATGCACCCGTCAAAACCACGTTTCTCCTTTTTCACACCCTCACGATCGTCCATGTCCCGTATAGATCTTATTCTCCTTGCCCCCCCTCTTATTGCCTAGATGTGGGCTTTGATGCCAGAGTGCTCTCTGACCACTCCCCATATTGGATCAAGCTTCGGCTGCCGTCTCCCCCTACTGCTAGGATATGGAGGCTGAACCCATTTTGGCTTACCATTCTCCCTAATCTGGATGGTATCCAGCGTGAATGGGGACACTACTTTCGCATCAATGACGGTACTGCCCGGGTTTGCTCCATATGGGAGGCCTTCAAAGCACACGTCCGTATGATCCTCTCCATGCGCATCAATCGTCATAAGGCCACCTCCAAACAGCTGCTTCACCAAGCAGAGGATCACCTAAACACCTTAGAACAAGCTTTTCAGGATAACCCAACGGCTGCCAATGCCTCTTGTACACATGCACTCCAGACTCACAAATCAGCTACACTTCGAAAGGGCCAAACAAGGTATTTTCTTCAGCAAACAGCGTGTCTTCGAAGATAGCGAGTTGGCAAGCTCCTCGCATACATGGCCCACTTAGACCATAAACCCCCGGTAGTGATATCTCTTCATTCGCCCTCCGGTATTAAGATATCATATCCTGACCAGGTGGCTGAAGAGTTCAGGTCCTTTTACTCCGCTCTCTATTCTTCCACTTCCCAACACTCTCTGGCTGAACTCTCAGACTTCCTACAAGATATAGACTTCCCTACACTGTCACCCCCACAAATAGCTGAACTGGAAGCACCAATTACCACGGAATGCATTTCAGAAGCTATTGCTCTACTCCCCACATCCAAGGCACCTGGTTCTGACGGGCTCCCCCTCGAGTTCTACAAACAACTTAGTGAGACTTTAATTCCCAAGCGTTGCAAACTATATGCGCATATCTTCGATACAAATACTCTTCCAACTTCCATGAGCGAAGCCCTTATTGTTCTTATACCTAAACCGGGCACAGTCCCACTCTTCCCCGGGTCGTACAGACCTATATCCCTTCTCCAACTAGACGTTAAGATACTGGCAAAAATTTTGGCCGTGCGTCTTAACAAAGTAATATCCAGCCTAGTACACCCCGATCAGACTGGCTTTATGCCAGATAAAAACATGGCCTTTAATCTGAGGCGGCTCCACACGAATCTCCAAGCTCAACATACAGACATAGGCACCAGAGTAGTGGTCAGCTTGGACGCTGCTAAAGTGTTTGACTCTGTAGAGTGGAGCTATTTATGGGAATGCCTCAAAAGATTTGGCTTCGGCCCAAAATTCATAAAATGGCTCCAACTCTTATACCAGGCCCCCACAGCAAGCATACAGGTAAATGGCAGGATCTCCCCCTCCTTCCCACTATCTTGCGGTACGTGCCAGGGCTGCCCAATCTCGCCTATGCTCTATGCCCTTGCTCTATGCCCTTGCTGTAGAACCCCTTGCGATAGCTCTTCGATATCACCCCGAATCAGGGGCCTTCGCTGTGGTCAGACGACGGAGGTAATAAGCCTATACGCCGATGACATGCTCCTCTACCTCTCTGACTCAGGCCCCTCACTCTAGACCGCTCTTCGTACCATCACAGACTTTGGGGCGTTCTCTGGGCTTCAGATACACTGGACTAACTCTCAAATCCTCCCACTAGATATGGGCGCCCCTATGGCCGACCAAGCCACTCTCCCCCTGGTTAGGGCAAGCACCATTAAATATTTGGGTATCCACATCTCCCGATCTCTCACTGACTTTATTACCCTTAACATTGAACCACTGTTTAATACACTAAAAACCAAAACACAGACATGGTCCAGACTCCCTCTAGGGGTCATGGGCCGAATTAGCCTGGTGAAAATGATCCTCCTTCCTAAGTTACTATATATTTTTTGGCAAGCCCCAGTACCCCTCCCTGTGCGTATATTCAAATCAATGGAATCTATCCTTAACTCTTTCATATGGGGCTCATCCCGTCATAAATTATCAATGAAGGTTCTAAAATGTCCAACTGAGTTGGGAGGCACAGCGCTCCCTGACCTATTCACGTACTACATAGCATCTCAACTTTCTCACTTCTTCCACTTCACCCACACCGACAGAACTCGCTACTCCCACATGGTCTGCTCACAATTCCACGGCCAGATACCTCACCCCTTCCAAATCCTATTCTGCGTACCCCGGGGGTTGTCTCATGGTAGTGACGAGAGACGCATGCTGTCACATCATTGTAAGATCTGGCAGACTGCCATGCGACTGGGCCAAGCACCCTCTCCTCACTCCCACACTCCCCTATGGGATAACCCCGCTTTGCCTGAACTTGTCACAATTCCTGATCATAGTTTATGGGTTGCTAGAGGTGTAATTTACCTGCCACAAGTTGTAGCCAACGGGTCGGTTAAATCATTTCAAACACTTAAAGAAAACTTCGATTTACCAAACCACATGTTCTTTCGTTACCTCCAACTGCGGCATGCACTCAATACACAGCTTGGCGACCCTGTCCCCGCCCTTGAGGTCCCACTATTAGTGGACATAGTCCTGGGGGAAGACCCCAAGAAACTGATTTCCCAAATATACACATATCTCATGCGGCCTGCAGCTGACACCATCACATTATCCCATCTATATGTCCTTCACAGATCATACTTGACTCCGGTTCGCATATCCAAATACAAACATGATCATAACCCCAATTGCCCAGACTGTGGCCACCACATGGCCTCTTTTTTTCACTTGTTATGGGCCTGCCCATCCATACAGGGGTTTTGGACACAGGTGGTGAGATTTCTACACGCCCGCATGGGCTCCCCGCTGTCCCTTTGCCCCCGTCAGTGTGTGCTGGGTCTCCTTTCACTCTCAGAGCGACAAATATTTAAACACTTTTCTGCAGGAGACATTATTCCTTGCCAGGTTGCTGATTGCTAGAACATGGCTGAGGGGGACCCCCCCCCCCCCCCCCCCACACACACACACTGCGGAAATGGATCAGGGCTGTAAATATTACTCTTCCCTATAAAAAGGTGCTTTATACCCATAGGTGCTGCCCCGGTAAATATTACAAAATCTGGGATAGATGGCTCGAGGATACCTCCACCTGTGACGTAAGAGATTAAGCTTACTGCCTCCTTGTGTGCAAAGGAGGGGGAGAGATTGCGTGATGCCCTCACGACTCCCTTATTGACTTTCTCCCTCCCCCTTTGTATTCAAACAACTCAACTACCCAATATGCTCCAACATATTAATGTCTCCTTTCTTACTCCTGCATTACTATACCGCAGATGTCAGCTGTGCAATGTAATAAATGTAACACCATATGTGCATGTCAATTGGATTGATTCGTAAATGTAGTGCATGTTGCACTGTTTACCCGTGTGTTTATAAATTTTCTACTATGCTCAATAAAAGCTACTTTTGAATTAAAAGAAAAAAATTAAAAAAAAAAAATGTATTTGTCTTGTAGGTAAAGAGCAACAGTATGGTTGGGGGACCAGACCCATACCTGAAGGAGTTTGGTATTGTTGTACATAATGAAATGACCGAGCTTACAGGCAGGGTGCTTCCAGCTCCTATGCTTCAATATGGAGGACGGGTAGGTTTCTTAAGTAAAATGTTACCTAGATATGCCAGAGGTAATGCCTAAAATATTGTGCCAACCAGATTAGTTTTAAATAAGCACTTATAAACCCCAATAACTGCCCACTGACGCATGCTACTTTCTTGTCAGAATAAAACAGTAGCCACTCCAAACCAAGGTGTCTGGGATATGAGAGGGAAGCAGTTCTACGCTGGTATTGAAATAAAAGTCTGGGCTGTTGCCTGCTTTGCCCCACAGAAACAGTGCAGAGAAGACTTGTTAAAGTAAGTGCACCTTTTTTTTTTTTTTTCCTCATCAGACTATTTAGAGCAGCCTATAGAACCATCTTTTTTCTAAATGTCGTAAATCTTTCTCATACAGATTATTTATTTTTTTTGATTAAAATTTCGAAGGTTTGATATTTGCTTCCATATTTATGGGAGAATGGTGCATATACAAAATAAGTACAGGTATTTGTGAATTTTTAAATGCAACAAAGTTCAACCATGCACAGCTTTTACAGCCACATGGGAAAAAATTCTTCCTGACCTTTGAAGGTTGATAAGATCAACTCCTTTGGATGCCCTTGTAATCCTTATAGCTTTGGATATCGAAAGAATTTTAATAATCTTTTATTCCCAAGCCCTTCTCCAGCTTTGCTTTTACCAGCAGAATTTCTTTTAAAGCAGTTGTAAACCCTCATGGTTTTTCACCTTAATGCATTAAGGTGAAAGTACTTCTTCTTTGCTGCAGCTGCCCCCCAGAGCCCCCCTTTTTCTTACCTGAACTTAATCATTTCAGCGACGAGGACAAGCACAGCAGCTCCAGCCACTGTCTCAGGTCTTCATTGGATAATTGATAGCAGCGGGAGCCATTGGCTCCCACTGCTGTCAATCAAATTTAGTCACATGAGCGCAATGAACGCAGCAGCAAGACTCGGGGGTGCGCACGCAGGAGTGCTCCCATGGAAAGCGGCTCTCTGTGGGGGCACTCGAAGAGGAGTCAGGAGCGCCACTGTGGGACCCCAGAAAGGAGGCCTGCTGTGTGCAAAACCCTTGCATAGAGCAGGTAAGTATAACATGTTTTGTATTTGTAAAGGTGTTTTTTTTTTTTTTTTATCACTTAAATGCATAGGGAGCTCTGTAGAGCTTTAAAACGGTGTTTCAGTATTGTGGCATTAACTGGCCATACTGCCATTTTAAAAAGACCTTTGTGTAATACTTCACATTCCTGATGGGCTTAAATCATTGGCAGTACACCAAGTAAAAAATGGGCCTCATGTACAGATCCACATTTGTCCAGAGGGCTGCACAATAGGTTATTTTTTTGTATATTTGATATTTTGTAAAAATGATGCAGCAGGTGGTGTGATTCAAAATGGATGGTGCAAAAGTAAAGCTGATCTCTTTAGTTCATTGACGGACACAGCAGTTCCATTCTTGCCCCTAGGGTTATATCACCACCTTCAGGAATAGGACTGGGCAGAAAAAAAAAAAGCACAGCGGTGGTTTTTACTGGTAGTAAACCCCCACTCTGCTACAGGCAGCTCAGTTTTTTTTTTTTTTTTTTTTTTTTTTTTTTTTTTTTTTTCTGCCTAGTCTAGAAGGACCTGGCTCCCTGCTGGGACCTGTGGTTCCTTTTGTTTTTTTTATTTTTATATTTTGTTATTTTGTTCTTAGTTTTGATCTACATCTGCAATCAACTGCTGGGCTGGGTGACAGGCTGGATAGCATAGATCTTGGTAGTCTCCCCAGCCTGGCCACCGAGCGCCAGACCTGAGCTCCGCGCTGGGTCGGCCGCGACAAGACCCATCCTGGACGGGGGCAGCCGGCGGGCAAGACTCCTCGCAGGGATGCATATGACCAAGCACCTGACGTCTGGGTGTTTGTCACTGTGGCTGACAGTCCCTGTGTTTTAGATGGCAGGTTGATCTGTCTTGGGAGTGTGACCCGCAATCCCTGCTGGATGTATAAGTACATGCTCCACCGGCCCGGTCTGGGCAAGGTTTGGAGCAGCTGGGTACTCCCTGGGGTTGTTGGTCGTTTCTGGGAAATCTCCTCCTCACCCTCCCACCCTGCCCCGTCCCCCTGTTGTGCTGCCTGGCAGTCGGTTGCTGGGTGCCACTAGGTGGACGTTTTGGGCCCTACCTGACCTTTTGTGGGGTCCCTTCCGGGCGGTCTCTGTGCTCTCCAGGTGCGGGCAGTGTGGCTGGTGTTGTCCTCCGCTTGTAGTAGCCGCCATTTGTTTCTGGCTTCGGGCTCTGTCTGCGGAAGTGTGGCCGGCGGCCATTTTCTTGTAGCCTCGTGGGGAGACTTCTGGCCCTATAGCGCTGGATGTTGCACCTTGAGCTTGGCACAAGCACGGGGGGTGGTTTCCTCTCTCTCGGGTGTTCGGTCCCTGGTGGTGTCCGGTCGAGCGTGGGACTTCCATGGCGTATGAAGCAGGTGCCCCCCCAGACAACCCCCATGATGGCAGCTGGTCCCTCTGGGTCTGCTGTTCCCCTGGACACTTTGTCGGCGGTCCTGGAATACCTAATCTCCTGGGTTGAAGTGGCGTGCGGGCATAAGGAGGGTAAACGTCCCGCTACCCCCTCCGTCTTTTGGGGTGGACTCTGATCCGGAGTCAGGCTCCATTGTGGTGATGGGGGGCCTGCCCTGAGGGCTCAGATGATGCGACCCTGGATCCTTCGGACAGCGAGGAGTAACCTGTCGCTGCGCATGAAAAGCGCTGGTCGGCGCACTCATCACGACGGTGTGCGTTACCTTGAAAATTGAGTATCCGGCGGGGGCGTCTGAAGAGTCCTCTTTGGGTCTCATAAGCCGGTCCGCACCGCTTACCTGTCTTATTTCAATGGGTTTATTTAAAGGGATTGGGAATGCCTACAGCGTTCCTTTTCAGTCCCGAGGCGTTTTTCGGTGCGTTACCCCTTTGAGGAGCATCTGCTGAATTCTTCCCCTCCTGTCGTTGATCCTCCAGTATCTAGGTTGAACAAGGCGACCATGATTCCGGTGGAGGGGTCCCCTTCTTTTAACCTCCCTGGCGGTATGATTATTTCGGATTTTAGGTGCTGAAAGCGGTACCATTATTTTGCATGGAAATTTGGCGTTTTATATTGTAGGTCTGTAAATCTTAACAATAACACACTTAAATCTGTCCAAACCAGAGTCTAGTAGATATCCCGGGTATGATAAAGTTTGAAACACAAAAACATAAATTATAATATAATAAATAAAAATAAATAATTAAAAAAAAAGAAAAAATAGTAATAAAATAAATTTCCCCACAATTCACTATCGCTCAATTCTGCAAGTGTTCTAATTTACTATCGCTGTTTTCTAGCTGGTCTAAAGCCACTTTTGACGTAAAGGGACACTTTTTGGTTGCTTTGGACAATCTCCAGTTTCCAGGCAGAAAGAACAGTGTATATCATGTAAAACTGCATGCAGGGCATGGGACAAAGCACTGGGGACTAAAGGGATGTGAAATCATTTCATACAGTACTGTAATCTGTAAGATTACAGTACTGTATGTGTTATGATTTTTACTTTTTTTTTTAATTTGCCGCCAGGCTCCGCCCCAGTGCGTCGCGCCGCTCGCAGGGAACGGAGCCTGGCACAGAGGCTTCGGAGGAGGACGGAGCCCTCGGACACTGCGGGTGACATCGCAGGATCCCGGGGACAAGGTAAGTAACGCCGCCCCAGGATCCTGCAATGCGATCCCGAGTGTGGCTCGGGGTTACCGCTAATGGTACTGAATTTTAACCCCGAGCCACACTCGGGAAAACCGCCAGGGGGGCTACGGGCCATGCCGACAGAAAGACTGCTGGTCTATGTTTACAATGGCAGGTTCGGCCCTTTGTCCGGTGTTAGCCACGGCTCTGGTGTCGCAGACTCTCTTACTGAGTGGGCTAAGCTATTACACCGCGAGTTGGGTAATGAGCAAGTTTCTCCTGTCTGTGTGGAACTGGCAGACCAGTTAGTGCAAGGGCTTGAGTATGTTTGTGATGCGGCCTTGGACACGGCCCTGTTACTTTCTAAAATCTTTGCATCGGCCGTGGTTCTTCGCCGGTTGCTTTGGACCAAGTGTTTGTCAGCAGACCAAACGTTTAGGAAGGCTCTGGTGGATTTGCAGGGTGGGCGTCTATTTGGAGCCACTCTGGACAACATTATAAATATTACTGGGGGGGGGGCTGGCGGGGAGAGTACCTTTCTCTACCACAGTCCAAAAAAGGCAAGAAGCCCTGTATCAGACAGGGCCCCTCTTGCGGGTGGGGGGTTGCCTTCAGTGGCTTGCGGACTGGTGGACCTTCTTTCCGACCAGTGGGTCTGCAAACTAATTTTGTCCGGCTACAAAATAGTTTCCTTCCTGTCCACCAGACAGGTTTTTTCCCTCTAATCATCTTCTTCCCCTATCTCGTCGGCAAGCTTTGTTTGGGGTGGTGCAGCACTTGCTTCTTCGGGGGGTGATGGTTCCTGTACCAGCTTCGGAAAGGTTTTTGGGTTTCTACTCCAATCTGTTCATATTTCCAAAGAAGGAAGGGGGCTTCGTCCGATCCTGGATCTCAAGCCCCTCAATTGTTTTGTGAAGATACGGAGGTTCAGGATAGAGTCCGTTCGTTCTGTGGTGGCTGCGCTTCATCAGGGGGATTTCATGGACATCAAGGACACGTACTTGAATGTCCCCATCTGTGTCGGGAACCAGCATTTTCTGCGCTTTGCGTTCAGGGACACACACTATCAGTTTGTGGCACTTCCCTCTGGCCTGGCCTCGGCTCCCCGGGTCTTCACCAAGGTGCTGGCACTAGTTCTGGAATTGCTGAGACAGCGAGGGAATTGCGGTCGTGGGCTACCTGGATGATCTCCTCCTGCGAGCGGTGTTGGCTTCAGAACTGAGGGACAATGTGGCCATCGCCATGCAAGCCTTACAAGAGTTTGGCGGAATGTTGAACCTCCAGAAGTCCGTGTTGCTTCTGGCCCAACCCCTGGAATACTTGGGGGTGATAGAAATATTTATTATTTGTTTGAATATTGCACAAATATTTTGGAATATTTATATATATTTTTCACAGGCTTATTGAAGCATTTTTATTCATTTATTGAAGTTTGTTGCATATTAATGTATAGTATTTGACATTTTATACATGTCATGAGAGGGCACAATACCACTTTATTATATACTTATATTTATCATTTTGATAGCGCAGTATTTTATAATTTGATTATCTTGCATGGTATATGAGACATGCGTAACGTTAGCAGCTGATCATTTGTAAGAGGCCCTACTTTGGAGACCTGATTAGGTCAACCACCTGGAGGCTCACAGGACTATTAGCATCTCTGGATTGTCAGATCCGCGTGGGCCATCTGACCAGGGCCTCAGGGCTTCGCTTCTTTGGTGGCTACGGTCTCCGGCCCTACGGACCAGGAAGGGTAATTTCTCCCTCTCCATTGGCTGTGATCACGATGGATGTCAGCCTGACCGGGGCAGCTGGACGTCTGAAGAGTCATCTATCGCTCAACGTTCTGGAGTTGCGTGTGATCAGGTTATGCCTCTCCATTTGGCCGCAGCTGCGCGGTCGTCCGGTCAGGATCCAGTCGAACAATGCCATAGCGGTGGCTTGCCAACCACCGGGGGGGGGAACGGGACGAGGAGCTCAGCAGCGGCGCTCAAGGTCTCTCACGTTCTGCGGTGGGCTGAACTTCACGTGCCGGCTCTCTCCGCGGACTACCTCAGCCATCAGTTGCTGGATCGGGGAGTGGTCGCTGCATCCGTAGGTGTTTCATCTCATTTGCCTGCAGTGGGGCATGCCATACGTGGATCTTCTGGCCTCCCGTCTCAATCAGAAGATGCAGAGATTTGTGGGCGGAACAAGGGATTTCTTGCCGCATGCGTTGGACACGCTGGTGGTACCCTGGGCGCATTATCAGCTCATTTATGCCTTCCCTCCTCTCAAGCTCCTCCCTTGTCTGCTGTGCAGGGTAGAGGCTGAGGGGATACCGGTTATTCTAATTGCTCTAGATTTTTCTCGGCATCCATGGTACGCCAATGTGATACGAATGGTGGCGGACGCTCCCTGGCGACTGCCGGTGCGGGAGGACCTCCTGTCCCAGAGACCGATATTCCACCCTGCTTTACCGTCTCTGGCTTTGACGGCCTGGCTATTGAAAGCCAGGTGCTGCGAGAACGGGAGTTGCTGATTTCTGTGATTCCCACTATGTTGAAGGCGCGCAAGTCCACTTCACAGAAGATTTGTCATCGCCTTGAAGGCTTACATCTTTGTGTGAGGCTGTGGTGTGGCATCTGTGCACCTATTCGGTATCTAAGGTCCTTGTGTTCCTGCAGCATGTTGATGAGAAGCTGGCTTTGTGCGCTATCAAGGGGCAAATATTGGCTCTGGCTATCTTTTTTCAGTGGCCGTTGGCTGCTCACTCGGTGCGTACCTTTTGTTCATAGGGTTCGGCACGTGGCTCCCCCGTTGCGCTCGCCACCGTCTCCATGGGATCTAAACCTAGTGCTCTCAGTACTTCAGAAGCCACTGTTCGAGAACATTAGGGAGATCCCCTTACGCGCTCTCAGAAGGTTGTCTTTCTATTGGCTATTACGTCAGCTCTGCGAGTTTCTGAGCTAGCGGCCTTGTCGTGTAAGTCTCCCTATTTGGTTCTCCACAAGGAGGTCCTTGACCGTCTCACCCCAAGGAGGTCGCCTTGCACTCTTTGGATGTGGTTCAGGCTTTCTGTGTATCTGTCGGTTATGGCTCCTTTTCGGAAGTTGGATTCCCTGTTTAAGTGGATGGCCCAAGGAAAAGCCTGGCGGCCTCTTTGGACACTATTTAGACTATTGTCCAGACTTATGCCGTTAGGGGGTGGGTGCCCCCCATTCCTGTCGCGGTCCATTCTACCAGGGCGATTAGTGCTTCCTGTGCCTTCCGACATCAATGGTCTGTTTCTAGTGTAAGGCAGCTACCTGGTCGTCCGTGCACACTTTCACCTAGTTTTACAGGGTGGATGTTTGGGCATCTTTGGATGCGTGTTTCGACCGCAAAGTTTTGCAGGCGGCCGTCTGAGGTTCTGGCTTTCCTTACGGGGGGTTCTGTTTGGGTGGAGGTTGTTTTTCCTTTTTTCTGTGTTTCCACCCCTCGGTGTACTCCCACAAAGGTCGCAATGTGTTAGCTCTGCTGATCGCAGAAGCCAGTGCGACAGTGGTGAATTGTTAATTCCTGCACGACCGAGCCATCTTTCTGGTAGGGTATCATTCAGGTATTGGTAAACATTCAAGTAAAAATGAGGAGCGCCATCCTGCTGAAACACTAGGTTGGGCAGATTTTCCTCCATCTGTGGCATTAGCACCCTAGAGAACATATCTACTGACACAACTGTATATTTACGTTAATATTTGTTGGGCTCCGCCAAGCCCCCTCCCCCAACCCGCTACCTGTCACTTGTTGGATGCCTGGTCTGCAGCAGCTGTCAGCATGGTGGGAGCAAATGCGTGGGTGTGCCCATCACTAAAACCGGGGTGGGCGAAGCTTGTTTGTGTGGTTCCTGGTAACCTGGAAGAGCAGCTGCTAGTGGACTGGGTGCTTTGTGTGGGTACTTGGTGACAATGAGGGCAAGTAAAATAGTATGTCGTGCAGCTGTTGCAAAGGGCTGCAACACTCTATGTGCAACCTGCTATGTATGCACCAGTCCTTGATTGAGGTTGACGGTCGGCAGGCTGTGTGCTTGGCACCACTGGTTTAAAATCTTCTTTTAGAAAAAATTGTAACATTACTTCTGTTTTTTGTTCGTCAGATCACTAATGGACCAAAAAGCATGGTGTCCAGTACAGGTAAACATGCACTGTTGCCTACACCTTTGTACTTTGGTAGAGAACACAGAAGGCAAATATTCCCCCTTAGTCCTTTTTGTACAAAGATATAGACAATATCATATGTTTTTGTTAAAATTCAGATAACGCATCAATAGTATTTCACACATTTAGACTTTAAAGTGGTTCTAAATACTATTTTTTTTTTTTTTTTTACCCTCATGCATTCCTTGCATTAAGGGAAAAAAAGTTTAGGTATTGGCCCCTCACCCCCCTTTTATACTTGGAGGTGTTCCAGCCCCCCCCACGAAAAGTTAAGTCAGCAGCGAAAAATTCTGTAGCTGCTGACTTTAAATATTAGGACACTTACCTGTCCAGGATTCCCGCGATGTTGGCACCCCAGCCGATTGTCGGTTTGGCTGTCGGGTTCATTCCTGTTGCGGGAAACCGGCAGTGGAGCCTTTCAGCTTCACAGCCAGTTCCCTACTGCGCATGCGCGAATTGCGCTGTGCTTTCTAATTGGCCTGGTGGAGGCAGGAGGAAGGGGGTCGAACTTCTGAGGGGCGGTGCCATCTCCAGAAGTGGGGAAGGGTTCTGTCAAACAGGTTTTGAGTGGAACTCCGCTTTAAGCTCATTCGATCCAGCGTTGTGCACATCTGCAGCTCTTCTCTCCCATCACTTTCCGATTTTCACAGGCTTTGCTGAGGCAGCGGGAGCCATTGGCTCCCACTGCTGTCAATCAAAGCCAGTGACAAGGTAGCAGGGGGTGGGGCCAAGTCCCACTGTCTGTGTCAATGGATGAAGCTGCACTGGGGCTTGGGAGCGAGCCCGCATGAGTGTCCCCATGGGAAGCAGCTTCCATTTGGGGCCACTTGACAGAGGGGCCAGGAGTGCCAGTGTGGGACTCGGAAGAGGTTCAGGACCGCTCTGTGTGATTTTATTGCACAGAGCAGGTAAGTAATAGACATTTAAAGAAAAAAAACAATTCCTTTACAACCACTTTAAATCTGCAATATTAATACCCACTCCTGGTCTCTGCATCTTCTGTTTTTGTCCTTGCATCCTCCTCCAGTTTTTAAAACATTTTAAACCTTGGCACAGCTGAACCCTTTCTATTACAATCAGTCTTGACTTAGAAATTAGCTCATTAGTTAATAGCTTGGTTATTAAAAATCTTTTTTCCTTTTGTGTTAAAATGTTTTAGCCCAGTGCCTTAATGTTACTGCTTTCTCTAGTAGTGTAGCACGGTGGGAAATCTGAAAATATGCAGCTACTGGATTTGTCTAATTGATTCAAACAATTTTAAAGACCTATTTTACACTAATTTTGTCAATTGTACGGATTCCTATGATACTTTGTTCCTAAACTGATATGATCAACAATATGCAGAGTCTGGGCTTCCAGGTAACCTTTAAACTGAAATGCAGGATGACACAAGACTAATACTGGTATGTTAAACCAGCCTGGTGCTTTACACTTGCTGCAGCTCAAAACCTATTGAGCCCTACCATAATTAAAATAAAACTCATTCAGCATTATCTTTAACAGAGTCTAACCTTTTTTACATTTTTGGTAGAGTAAACACTTGTGCAATATCTGAGATTTTTTATTTTTTTTTTCATGCTGTTTTAATTTACCATTCTGTCTCCCAAAACAGAAGTTTCACAGACCAGCTAAGAAAGATTTCAAAGGATGCTGGGATGCCCATCCAGGGCCAGCCATGTTTCTGTAAATATGCTCAAGGAGCAGACAGTGTTGAGCCAATGTTCAAACATTTAAAACTTACATATGTGGGCTTACAGCTAATTGTGGTTATTCTTCCTGGAAAGACTCCTGTATATGGTAAGTTTAAGACTATATATAGTCATATTAAAACCTGAATCATAAGTAGGCACTTTGTCAAATCTGTTCTATTAAAATATACTGATTACTGAAGGCAAGATACAATATTTAGCAAGTGGTGTAAAATGTGTTCTTCAAGCATTCTGTAATCTGTACACCTAAAGTGGATATGTAGTCCCGCTGTAAGAAACAGCGAGCAGGCACTAAAACTCCCCCTTATTGCCGGCTCAGTTGATTAGACACTGGCAAGCTTTTGAAGATACCACCCCCTGAACGTTTCCCCTAAAAACTGTACCCCACTCTAGTTTTTGCTAGTGTTCTAAGGTGCTGGACATCTTCTCTTTTCTGGACAAATGGCTCTTAGTTTAAAGTAGAAGTCCAGCTTAACACTAAAATCGTTACATCTGTAGACATCCACAATCTAACGCTAACCTATCTAGCTCTGTAAAGAGGAAATTGGTGTACATATCTTTTCTGAAGCTGCTCCGGTCCAGTCCCACGCTGAACTGTTAGCGGCTGCTTTGCTATGTAGGCAGGTGCAGAGGAGGTAGCTGACAAGGAAAGCCCCCTAGTAAGTCTATGGGTGACATCACTTCCCATTCATATCGCAGCTGTTGTCGACTGTGTCCCCTGCAGAGCTTACGCTGCTGGAGACTAGATCGTAGTTAAGGTATGTACAGTGCCTTGAAAAAGTATTCATTCCTCTTGAAATTTTCCACATTTTGTCATGTTGCAACCAAAAATGTAAATTTATTTTATTGGGATTTTATGTGATGGTGTGAAGTGGAAGGAAAATGATAAATGGTTTTCAACATTTTTTTCCAAATATGTGAAAAGTGTGGCATGCATTTGTATTCAGCCCCCTTTACTCTGATACCCTTAACTAAAATCTAGTGGAACCAATTGCCTTCAGAAGTCAATAGAGTCCACCTGTGTATAATTTTAATCTCAGTATGAATACAGCTGTTCTGGGAAGCCCTCAGAAGTTAGAGAACCTTAGTGGAAAACAGAATCGTGAAGGCCAAGGAACACACCAGACAGGTCCGGGTTAAAGTTGTGGAGAAGTTTAAAACTGTTAGGTTATAAAAAAATATCCTAAGCTTTGAACAGCTCACAGAGAACTGTTAAATTATCCAAAAATGGAAAGAATATAGTACAACTGCAAACCTACCAAGACATGGCCGTCCACCTAATCTGACAGGCCGGTCAAGGAGAGCATTCATCAGAGAAGCAGCCAAGCTCCAAAGGTCCACAGCTAAGGTGGGAGAATCTGTCCACAGGACAACTATTATTCGTGTACTCCACAAATCTGGCCTTTATGGAAGAGTGGCAAGAAGAAATCCATTGTTGAAAAAGCCATAAGAAGTCCCGTTTGCAGTTTGTGAGAAGCCATGTGGGGGACACAGCAACCATGTGGAGGAAGGTGCTTGGGTCAGATGAGACCAAAATTGAATTTTTTGGCCTAAAAGCAAAACGCTTTGTGTGGTTGAAAACTAACACTACACATCACCCTGAACACACAATCCCCAGCGTGAAACATGGTGGTGGCAGCATCATGTTGGGGGGATCTTAGAAGAAAACCTGACTAGAGTGGAGGTTTACCTTCCAGCAAGATAATGACTCTAAACATACAGCCAAAGCTACAATGGAATGGTTTAGATCAAAGCATATTCGTGTGTTAGAATCGCCTAGTCAAAGTCCAGACCTAAATCCAATTGGGAATCTGTGGCAAGACTTGACAATTGCTGTTCAGACGCTCTCCATCCAATCTGACAGAGCTTGAGCTATTTTGCAAAGAAGAATTTAGGAAAAACTTCACTCTAGATGTGCAAAACTGGTAGAGACATACCCAAAAAGACTTGCAGCTGTAATTGTAGCAAAAGGTGGTTCTACAAAGTATTGACTCAGGGGGGCTGAATACCAATGCACACCACACTTTTTAAATATTTTATTTGTAAAAAATTTTGAAAAACATTTTTCTTTTTCATACATCATGGGACACAGAGTCAGGCTAATATTCATTACCTGCTGGGTTATACTTCATCATTAGGTGAATGGACACTGGTAGACCAAAGGTCTTCAGACAGAAAGTGATCCCCTATATAGCCCCTCCCATACAGGAAGCTCTTCAGTTTTTTACTAGTGTCTGACTGCAAGGCGGATGGCACAGTTTGTTTGAACTCTCTCAGCTCCAGATCTCTAGTCCCACAAACTGTTCCAAAAATGAATCAAGAGACTGACCAATCGGATCCATTTGACACAGGGTTTTATGCTTAGATAAATGGAACCCAAGCCTCGCAAAGAAGAATAAACATCCTGCAAGGTTTTGCCTGTAACGTGGCCTCCAGGTACCGGACCCTGCGGAGTGGAAATTCTGGACACAACAGTGCTAAGGCATTTCCGGCAGGGTGCTGTATGGGTCCAAGGGAGTGGACCCTAAACATGAAAGGGTACCCAGTTCTTGAAGGTTATTTTTGTGGGGTGTCCCAGTGATTGTAACAGTCAAGCTAGCTAAAGGCTGGACATCTGTGCGGTGACCATACGGGAGAGTTCTGGGCTAGCTGTGGGTGTTTGCAAAGTGCACCTTTTTTTTTTTTTTTTTTTTTTTATGCTTGGCTGTTTTTTCCCTGCGCCATTTTGCCTTGGTTCGCCATGGTGCACGTGCGTTCACAGGAGTGCCGTTGGGTTCAGCAATTTGTTTGGCGGCCATGGCGCATGCGGCTTCGCACGCACATGCGCCAAAGCCTTCATCTGGGCGCAAGAAGATTCACGTCGGACCATGCACATGCGTGCGCACACATAGAACGTTCGGCGCACACCCAGCTTATTTAAGCTGCGCAGGCCAAGCATTTAATGCTTCCAGAAGGCAGCTGTGGGACACAGAGCAGGCTCTGAACAAACACTTGCAGTGGTTCATTTTTCCTTACCCGGGTCACGTGAATCACCGGGTGTTGCTTGGCAGGCTAAAGGTTCTTAGCAGGATTTTTGCATAGGGGATTTTAATACTACACCCAAGTACTCTTTGTGGCTATTGTCTTCCGAAAAGAGGAGTGGGGCTAACACCACAGGGAAGGGCAGACCTATGTCCTCAGTTCCTGATGAACCTAGTCGTATCTCTAGTGTTTTATCCCCAGAGGCTCCTGGGCAATCTGAGCCACTGCGCCTATCTGGTATTGTACCTACAGTCAACGCTGCTGCTTCACCCTTTATGACTAAGAATGAGCTGTCCTCAGCCCTAGCCACGTTAGATCACATGATTGCCTTTATCCCGCATGGTGGCAGGAAGTGTGACAGATCCCCCTCCCCGGAGTCTCCTAGTCTGGGGCAGGAATGGGTTGAGGATAGGAAGAGCTTAAAGCTCAGGATTCGGTGGAGTGACTGGCAGATGAGTCTGCTTCCAAGCAATATGGACAAGATATCCAGTCGATGTCTGCCTCTCAGTCACAGAGGTTTTTGATCCTGACTCTGACCGAAATGGTTCTTTCTGCCTTTAAATTGCCTCCTGCAGAGGTGACTGAGCCCCCCTGGTCCTCTTTGGGATCTCTGAGACCTTTTCAGGTCGCACAGACTTTCCCACTACACCCCCTGTTAGAACAGGCGGTGTATGTTGATTGGAACATCCTGACAGAACTTTTTTTGCCTCCTAAAAGGTTTTCCCTTTTATATCCCATGGATGAAAAGTTTGTTAAAAAATGGAGCATGCCAGCCATAGATGCAGCAGTCTCTTCCTTAACCACTTCAATACCAGGCACTTTCGCCCCTTCCTGCCCGGGACAATTTTGAGCTTTTAGTGCTGTCGCACTTTGAATGACAATTGCGCGGTCATACAACACTCTGTACCCAAACTATTTTATCATTTTCTTCCCACAAATAGAGCTTTCTTTTGGTGGTATTTGATCACCTCTGCGTTTTTTTTTATTTTTTGCTAAACAAACTAAAGACCATTTTTGAAAAAAAAAGTTTTTCTTCGTTTGTTATAAAAATTTTTCTCCTTCACTGATGAGGTGGCATTGATGAGGCACTGATATGTAGAATTGATGGGCACTGACGGACACTAATAGATGACACTGATGGGCAGCACTGATTGGGCAGGTACTGACAGGTATTAATGCTGGCCTCTGGCACTGGTGGGCACTGATTGGCACTGTGGTGGGCACTGGCAGGCTTTATTATTGGGGCACTGCTGAGCACTGATTGGCAGCTGATTGGCACATCTGGTTATCAGCACAGACCCCCTGTCAGAGGCTTCTTATCACGATCGGAGATGCGGCGTGTCAGTCTGACATGCCGCACTCGCGATCACCACGATGCACCCGCCGGCATGTTGTCCTGCTGGACGTCATATGACGTCCAGTCAGGATAACAGAACTACTTCCCAGCTGTCGTTCTGTTACAGGCCAGGCGGGAATTGGTTAAACAAGAACTTAACTTGTCCGGTAGATAACGCACAGGGTTTGAAAGACCCTGTTGACAAGAAATTGGAATTCTTATTAAAAGCTTCCTTTTCTTTGGCCAGTTCAGCTATTCATCCAGCTGTTGCAGCAATTGGTATTTGCCAGTCAGTAAATGATCAGGTCAAACGGCCGGATAGGCCTAACCAGGAGGATGATCTGCCTGAAAGTAAGACAGATATTCCTCGAGCACTGTGTTTTGCTGTAGATGCTTTAAAAGATTCAATACAGCAGGTTTCTCGTCTGGCTCTCTTGTCTGTACATATATGCGCAGACTTTTATGGCTTAAGAACTGGTCAGCCGAGCTTCCTTGTAAAAAGTTTTTGCCTTATTTCCTGTTTCATGGGGAACTTTTATTCGGTGATCAAATATATCCAAAAGATTTCCGGAGGGAAGAGTTCTCTACTTCCTGTGAAGAAAAGCACCAAACGTCCTTCGTTTAAAAACCCAGGGACTTCATTCCCCAAATTGAGGGCCCTGAAATGCGCACTGTACGACTTGCACCTTGTAGAAGTTTGGAGGGTACTGTACCCTAAGGCTCGTAACTACATGCACTTTTCTCAGGTACATCAGACCTATAGTCGCATAGACTATTTACTGAGTGACCACAGCTGTCTAGACTGGTCTCCTGAGTGTGAAATAGACTCTATGATCTGGTCAGACCACTCCCCTATATGCTTGACGTTCTCGCTCCCCTCCACGCCTGTGAAGGAGTGGACACGGCGCTTGAATGACTCGTTGCTAACTCGGACTGTATTACACTTATCTCTGAAACGATCTCTAACTTTTTTGGGGACCACACACAAGATACCACGTCATTCCCCATCCAATGAGAGGCACTGAAGGCGGTGCTACGTGGAACCTTTATTCAATTAGGATCTCGCCTGAAAAGAACGCTCAGCCGCTCTGGCTGCAATTCAGAAGCTCAGAAACCTGGAAACTGACCATAAACTTTCCCCAACAATCGAAACGCTCATGGAGGTTTCCAACGCTCAATCACATCTCAGAGACCTCCGTGTGTACATGCTCGCTTTCCACCAATATAAATTCCAAGACTGTGGCAGGTCACTGGCCTGCTCCTTGCACCCAAAAGTATCCTCTACTTTCATCTCCCACATCCAAGGAGCGCATGGAGAATCAATCTCCTCACCTTGTAAGATTCCGCAGACGTTCAGGGATTTTTACCACTCCCTATACAACATACCTGCGGCCCAGTCGTCAGGTTCCCCCTCTACTACAGAGAACAAGTCCTCTTATATCATGGGAACTGCCCTCCCCACTTTGGATGAGGAAACCGTTACCGAACTTGAAACGCCTATTACAGCAGATGAAGTTGCGAAAGCCATTGCGAGTGCACCAACTGGAAAGAGCCCAGAGCCGGACGGCTTTACCCCAAAGTTTTATAAACTATTTGCTCCCCTTCTTATTCCTTTCCTCACTAAAGTATTCAACTCTGTGTCGGAGGGCTCAGTGTTCCCTCCACAAACACTTGAGGCTCATATATCCCTTATCCCAAAACCAGAGAAGGACCCGACTTTATGCACAAATTTATAGGCCAATATCCTTGATTGGGGTGGATTTGAGGATCTTCGCTAAAGTGTTGGCCAACAGAATACAACCGTTGTTGCCCAATTTGATCCACTTAGATCAAGTGGGATTTGTGAGTGGCCGAGAAGCAAGGGATAACACCCTGAAAACCCTTCTTTTATCCGACTATGCCCGAACCCACGATATTTTCTTTTATGCCTCTTAACAGTTGATGCAGAGGAGGCATTCGAGTAGATTGGCAATTCCTTCAGCTGTCTTTACAACAAATAGGACTGGGAGCCCACATGATCTCAAGGATAATGTCCCTCTACTCCTCTCCATCTGCTAGGATAAGACTGAACGGCTCCCTGTTGCCGACATTCTCTATCTATAATGGGACACGACAAGGGTGCTCTGTCTCCCCTCCTATATGTTCTCCCCATGGAACATTTAGCTATTGCTCTGCGAAACAATCCCTCTGTGCACGGAATAACAGTCGGGCCCACTCAAACTAAACTTGCTCTATTCGCAGGTGACCTGCTCCTATTTGTGACACGTCCACATTCGTCCCTGCCCTCGGTGTTGCAGGAGTTTCATAGATTTGGGGAAGTCAGTAACTCAAAGTAAACTACAGTAAATCGGAAATTCTCAATATTGCTCTGCCTACACAGACCCTCGACTGCCTTTTCCTTTAAAACCGGATCCACCTCCATCCGATACCTTGGTATTCAAATACTGGAGGATGCATCCCAACTCCTTTCCAAGAATTTTACCCCCTTACTACTTAGAACTCAAGCCGATCTGTCTACTAACACGTTCAAATGGCTTTCCTGGCTTGGTAGGGTGAACCTTGAAATGGATGTCCTTCCCCGGTTTTTATACCCATTTCAGACCATCCCTTTATACTTGCCTAACTCCTATTTTCTGAAATTGCGCCAGCTGTTCAAGTTCATTTGGAATTCGGCCCATCCTAGAATTTGATACAGAACGTTATCTCTTCTGAAAGCAAGAGGGGGAGCTGGAGCCCTGGGCGCTTCATTGTACCATAAGGCAGCGATACTCGCATACTGGACTGGTCCCATAACCATACGACCAGGCTCTGGGTTCACTTGGAAAGCCATTGAACTCTCAGCTCTCCCATGGAGCACACCCGCAAATCGTAGGGGTTCACACCCCCTCTGTGACCTCACTCGTCAAACGATCCAAATTTGGGACCGCTTGATCTCTAGCGGGAACATATCAAATCCTTCGGGGCCTATGACCCCCCTATTTGGGACTCCAGCCTTCCCACCGGCTATGCACCTGACAAGCTTTGGACCTTGGCGCAAAGAAGACCATGGGGGGCTTTCCCAGGTTCCCCGAGCAGACCCCACTCTAAAGTCAGATACCCCTCCCGGATCGCTTTCTCAATACCCTATGCCGTGCCTCCAGAAACAACAATTGACTTCCTATATCCGAATCTTCCCATCAATATCAGATATTCTAGCTGAACCGACAGCATTCGAGGATATGCTCCTCTAAGCCGATCCTCCGAAGCATGTGGTATCACAGCATTATTCCCTCTTGCTGAATGCTTCTGACCCTGATCTCCCACCCTATACGAAGACCTGGGAAAAAGATTTACAACACTCCGTCTCCCTCATTGACTGGCAAAATTGCTTTATTCTAACGCACAAACTCTAGCCACTAAAACTCAAGAAAAGGGGTTCAAACTGGTGACGAGGGGTTATAGATGCCCTTCGACTATACGTCACTTCAACTCGACAAAGCTGGATACCTGTTGGCAATGTCTAAGCTCCAGGGGTACAATGCTCCGCGTTTGGTGGGAATGCCCTCCCCATACAGAAATTCTGGCACCAGATCTTCCTACTATACTGCAAACTGATGGCGACCTCTCTCACCCCTACACCTGAGATAACGCTCTTATCCATGCTCCCGGGCACATTCAAGTCCATTAAATAAGATGTTTTACGTCACTTTTTGGCCTCAGCCAGAATGGTGATTCCAAGTTATTGGAAGTCTAGGACTGTACTTTCCCTGGGGGAGTGGGCTATTGAAGTGGACCGCATTAGAGACCCTAAACGTCTGTTGGCTGAGGAATCTAATAAAGATGATCAGTTCTCTCATACTTGGACTTCATGGTCCTTGTTCCGTTACTCATCGGACTTCATCTCCTGGGCAGAGGGCAACCTAGGCAGCACCACCTCATGACCATGTTGGAGCGACTTTCTGCTTTCCCTACTTTGCTTCAAACCCTTTTCCTCTTTGTATAAATGTACTCCTCAGAATCCAGATGCAAAATATGACCCTCACAGGCAAATCCTCTACAACATAACAGGTTTTTAGAATAAGTTTGTAGTAATACATGAAGTTTACACATAATCTCCTCCCTTACAGTGAGAGGGCCCTTTAGTTATCTGTTATGTCTCAACATGTTGTTCTAAATGTTTTTTCTTTGTTATTGACACACATAACGAACTTGGTACAATACTACATTATGTATCCCTCATATACATTTGATTTATTATCACCTACTACTGTTATTGATGTCTATGTGGAATGCATTTCCCTCTGTTTCTTTCTATAAAGATAAGATTGAATTAAAAACGCAGGGACTGCTTCCTCAAACGTGTCAATGTCAGGGCGGTTTTGCCGCCACAGAGCGCTAGAGCCAGGGCCAAAAAAGGCCCTGTGTCCAAAATTCTTCTAAACCCAGCTCCAAGCCCTCCTTTCAAGGGGACGCCCCTCCATCGGGTGCGGGGAAGGCTGCTGCACTTTGCGGACATTTGGAAGAAAACAATCCAGGACGAGTGGGTCACCTCAACTATATCTCACGGTTACAAGCTGGCGTTACGTGGGGTGCCCCCTCAGGTTTCCAAGATCAAGCGTTCCCTCAGATCGTCCAAAAAGAAACTTATTGCTTCAGGCACTACATCATCTAGTGCAGGGATATGCAATTAGCGGACCTCCAGCTGTTGCAGAACTGCAAGACGCTGACAGCCACAAGCATAACACCCAGAGGCAGAGGCATGATGGGACTTGTAGTTTTGCAACAGCTGGAGGTCCGCTAATTGCATATCCCTGATCTAGTGCATCAAGAAGTGATTGTAGAGGTTCTGGTATCCGAAAGGGGCACAGGGTTTTACTCAATCCTATTTACGATTCAGAAACCAAACTGGGACACAAGGCCCATTTTGAACCCAAGATCCCTGAACATGTATCTTTTGATACAGTCCTTTCGGATGGAGTCTGTGTGCTCAGTAGTAACCTCACTCCAGAGGGGAGACTTTTTAGCCTCCATCGATTATAAAGGACACGCACCTATCTTTCAGCCTCATCAGAGGTTCCTACGTTTTGCAGTAGAGCAACCTCATTTTCAGTTTGTGGCTCTACCCTTCGGGCTTGGTACAGCTCCCCGGGTGTTCATAAAGGTCCTAGCATCAGTACTGGGTCGCTTAAAGGCCCAAGGGATCATGGCGCTCGGGTATCTGGGCGACCTCCTGCTCAGAGGTCACTCAGTACAGGCTCTAGAACAGAGCATAATATACACAGTGAGGTATTTGAAAAGCTTAGGCTGGATCATAAATTACCGAAAAGTCAGCCTTGAGACCAGCTCAAAGTCTAAGATATTTTGATCTAAACACGGTCCAAGCAAGAATATTCTTGCCACCTGTAGGGATCTGTGCCCTGAAGGATCAGGGGCACCAGACAACCCTCCATTCAGCTCTGTATGAGTGTTCTAGGGTGGATGGTATCCTCCTTTGAGGCTGTGCTCTATGCCCAGTTCCATTCCAGGCCTTTACAACAAGATATCTTGTTGGCTTAGAACAGAGGAAGAAAAGCCCTGGATTATTCAATGTGCTTATCGCCTCAGGCATGCTTAAGCCTTAACTGGTGGTTGCAGGATCAGCACCTGCGAAAGGGAAAATCCTTTCTCCCGGTAACTTGGAGAGTACTGACTAGAGATGCCAGTCTCTCAGGCTGGCGAGCAACCGTAGACTGGCTCACAGCTCAGGGAAAATGGTCAGGGACAGAACAGACCCTGCCCATCAACGTCCTAGAGTTACGGGCAGTACGTCTGGTCCTACGGTCCTGGACGGTGGAGCTTCGGGACTGCCCCATCAAAGTTGAGTCTGACAATGCCAAGGCAATGGCCTATATGAAAACACCAAGGCGGGTACCAGGAGTCGTTCAGCTCTGAAGGAGGTGAACTACATACTAGCCTGAGCAGAGGGACATGTGCCAATCACATTGGCAGTCCATATCCCGGGAGTAGAGAACTGGAAGGCAGATTTTCTCAGCCGCCAGCAGATCTGCCCGGGGGAAATGGTCCCTACACCCAGAAGTGTTCCAGGAAATTTGCCACTGTTAGGGATGGCCAGAGGTCGACCTACCGGCATCCAGGTTCAACAACAAGCTACAGCAGTTGTCTACTCTAGTAAATGCTAGAAAAGCTGTTGCTAGGAAGATTTATCATAAGGTCTGGAAGACTTTTATTGCTTGGAGTGAAGCCAGAGAATGGTATCCTCGGAAATATGTGATTGGGAGAATTCTCTCATTTCAACAGTCAGCTGTGGAAATCAAATTTGGCTTTGCGTACAGAGGTCAGGTTTCGGCCCTATCAGTATTCTTCCAAAGGCCTTTAGCCTCCCATTCACTGATCCGAACCTTTATGCAAGGGGCAACTCGCTTGCTTCCCCCATTAGGTTACCTATGTGTCCTTGGGACCTTAACTTGGTGCTGTCTGTGTTTACAGAAACAACCATTTGAACTTAAGGAAATTCCATTAGACTTGCTGTCATGCAAGCTAGCCTTCCTGATGGCTATCGCCTCGGCTAGAAGGGTGTCGGAGTTGGCTGCCCTTTAATGCAGGGAACCGTACTTGATCCTTCACCACGACAGTCGTGTTATGACCTTTTCCATCCTTTTTGCCAAAAGTGGTGTCGGCCTTTTATTTAAATCAGGACATTATTTTGCCTTTTTTCTCTGTCTTGTTCGGCGGAAGAGAGACTGCATTCTTTGGATGTTGTCTGGGCAGTCAAGGTTTATTTGTCTAGATCTGCGGAGATCTGAGGATCAGACTCCTCCCCTTTTTTTTGTTTTACCAAAAGGACCCAAGAAGGGGTAGGCAGCTTCCATTGCCAATTGGGTCCGTCAATTGGTCATTCAGGCCTACGGTCTGAAACCTAAAGCTCCTCCCTTTAGGGTGAGAGCTCATTCTACCAGGGGTGTAGGAACCTCCTGGGCTTTTCACAATCTGGTATATGTGGCTCAGATTTGTAAAGTTGCTACCTGGTCTTCCGTGCATACGTTCACAACATTTTATTAAGTGGATGTTCGAGCAACCGAGGATTCGGCTTTCGGGCGCAGTGTACTGCAGGCTGCAGTATAAGTTCTGATGGCTTTTGTTTGGCAGGGTGTCTCCCTCCCCTCAAGGCTATTGCTCTGGGACGTCCCAGCAGGTAATGAATATTAGCCTGACTCTGTGTTCCATGATGTACTCAAAGAAAATGATTTTACAGGTATGTCTTAAATCCTATTATCATTTTTCCTTCTAATTTAAAATTATGTGCCACGTTGTGTTGGTCTATCACATAAAATCCCAATAAAATACATTTACGGTTTTGGTTGTAACATGACAAAATGTGGAAAATTTCAAAGGGTATGAATACTTTTTCAAGGCACTGTATACTGATTTCTTCTTTACAGGGCTAGATGAGTTAGTGTTATATCATGCATGTCTGTAGATGTAGTGATTTTAGTGTTAGGCTGGACTTCCATTTGAACTAGTTTTTATCTTCAGATTCGGAAGCGGTGCACCCTTGATAAAATCGTGGGAGCCTTATCCGGATCCTATGACATGGGGATTGCCTGTAATATTGCTTCAGCCACTGGATCCTACACAGGCACTCACTTCTGCACTTCATGCAATGCATGTAGTAAGTCAGTCTGCTGTCCAGGGCCACGGTCCAACCCTATGGACAAGACTGAATCGCCCTGTATCTGACTGTTACTGTAAAAAAAAAAAAAAAACAATGTATTCACTCCTACAGAGTAAACATTTCAAACTTGACACTAAAATCAGCCGCTTAGTCTCGGGTGGATGACAAGATGTTGCATCACTCCACTAGTTGCACACTTTACTGCTTACAGCTCCACCGTGAGCCATTGTAAAGTACTTGGGCGCTTCCTCCCACCCATTCCCCATGCTGACTTGGCTGCAAGCCGGTCCATGTCTGGGTTCCTGTGTACTCTTTTCAGAAATGCTTACAACATATTGCACACCCCTCAGGGAAATACATTCTCCCATAGCAATGGGGGAAACCAGGAAAAAGGGAGCCACAACAAAATATCAGAAAAACTTTTTCCTCTGCCTGAAATCCCACACAACACTCGGCCTCAAAGTGAAAATGCTTTTCTTCCACCGGAGTGGGTCCCGATTTTATAAGTCTTTGCATCCAGTTCTAGTTCCATTTCAGGAATGCAGCAAGCAGCTTAACAAACACAATAATTCCCAGCACATTTTCCATCTAGCCTGCAACAAAACCAAATTGACCCTGTAAAAATTCATGTTAAAAACAGATTTTGCAAATATATGTGAAGCCGCACTGCCTCGCCAAGGCTCCTCTGTATAGTGCAGTCCTAACGTTTAACATTTTTGAAAATCTCCAATTTTGCGCATATACTGTATAGCAGTGGATAAATTAAAGGCAGGTTTGCTTGGAGGGAGCCCTTTCATCAAAGACGCAGGGATGCATTAGAAGCAATATGCAGCTTACCTGACAAAAGCAGGTTTTTCATTGGCACAATTCCTTAGACACCTAACAACTTTAATACTGCCTTTTATGTCCAGGGCTTCAAAATGCCAAGTCTCTAATCCAGTTCGTCTCCATAAATGAACTGGGTCCTGAAACACCCAGCTGAGAAGAGGTGGATAAAGAAAAGAACAGAGGACCTGAATTCAGTATTAGGAGGCTGTGTAATATTTCTCACCCCCAGACTCCTATACACCTGAAGATGCAGCTTTGCTCAACATGCGTGCTATTATGGCTAATCTATTCAGTCATGCTGTGCATAGAAGCCTCAACAATGCCGTACTTCTCCTATGTCTTGCCATGCCCTTTGGGTACAACGACAGACAAGATCTACAAAGATTCTCCCCATTCATGAACAAAGTGAATGGTCAATTTATGACTGGATAATTCTAGAAAAGATTTGGAGAAGTGAAAATCATTGCTTAACTCTCTCTCCAATGAAAATTGGTCTATTCTTGGTAGTTGATCCTACTGTCTGTCTTGGAATTTTTACTGTGCCAATCAGAGATGTTCCTTCATTCAGAGATTTTGCAGATATGAAGTCTGAGATGCTCCTAAAGAGCTCTTTACACTTGCAGGCTCAGCTCTGCAACCAGCTGTCGCTTTGATTTCAGACTGCAACTAGCATGACTAGGGCAGTCAACAACCAACATGATCCTGTATTGCAGGACTAAGCCCTAACTGAGTAATTACAGCAATTACCTTCACCTTTTCTCTTGTGTGGTTGTCAAAGAACATGTGATTAAATCTGTTTCCAGAATAGCCCTAAACTCCATTAAAGCGGTGTTCCACCCGCAAATTATTTTTTTTTAAGTCAGCAGCTACAAACACTGTAGCTGCTGACTATTTTAATAAGGACACTTACCTGTCCAGGTAGCCCACGACGTGGGCCCTCCAAGGCCTATCTGTCCAGATTGGGTGCAGGCGCCGCCATTCTAAATAAAGGAAACTGGCAGTAGAGCCTTGTGGCTTCACTGCCCGTTTCCTACTGCATATGCGCGAGTCGCTTTGTGAATGGCCAGCTGTCTTCTGGGGCACACACAGGTCCCAGAAGACAGGGGGCTCACCTCACAAAAAAAGGATATGACGTCCTGCGCTGCGAACCGGAAGCACACTATGTACTTCATAAATGGGTACGATAGAGAAAAATTATTTTTTTTAATATCCAAAAACGAGGGGTGGAGAAGTGGTCTTTCGTTTAAGACCACCTCTCAAAAGTGGGTAGAACACCGCTTTAACTTGCACAAAATCTTCAAAGCCTGGACAGCTGAAGCTTTTTGGGAAGGCACTTGACATTCTCAGGATATCACAGGAAGAAAGGTTTTACTTTACGGTGAAGATTCCAAAACCTACATCCCCACCCCCCCTCAGGAGCCTCTACTTCAAAACCCCAAGCACCTAATCTCTCCATGCTTCAACTTCAAAACCTAAGTTAAGCCCTTTTTGGCACAGCCTTGGCCCACCAAGTATTCCACAAATGCCTCTTCCCAATTAAGGGGCACCCTCGATCCTAAGAGTGCAGGGGCTTCTGTTAGTTTTTCCACTGTGGGTCACAGATGGCCCAGACCTTTTGGTTGAATTGATGATTTAAAAGAAGTAACCCCCCCCCCCTGCTTTTCTCAAATTAACCAAAAACTGCCCCAAGGACAGTTACATTTGCAGAATGTCTTGAACATCCCTTGACCCAGGGAATAGTTGTTCACTAGACATGCTCAAAGGATTCGATTCAAGCCTGTTCATGCTACCAAAGCCCGATAGGGGTATTCATCCTGCGTTGTTAGAGAATCCTTTCCAGATTGTAGCACTGCTTTTTTTTTAGCCTATCCTCTGCTTTGGGTATTCGCAAAGATCCTAGCACCTCTTTTTGCCATTCTCAGAACTCGCATTAAGGTCACAGGTTATCTGAATAACTTTTCGCAAAAGTCCACAGGACAATTCGGATGCTCTAAGATTTCAGTTGGGTGGTTTTCTATAAATCTGCTCTCCAGCCCTCTTTGGAATACTTGGGTCTGGTTCTGGACACTTCTCATGTCAAGGGTTTTCCTTCTAGAGAAGAAAACTGAGCTCACAGGTCAGAAACATGCACAATGAGGGTTCTCCATGAATTCTAGATCTCATGGTAGTCTCCTTAGTCCAATTGTATGCAAGATCTCTCCACCACATCCTGTCAACCTGTAGCAAGCATGCCCTTCTCTCAACCTACCCATGGTCCAGTCAAGCAAGGGGTTCCTAACTTGCTGGATCTCCAGCTCAGCTTTAGGCATAGGGAAGTATTTCCTTCATTATCGCTGGAACCTGATAACAGATGCTATTCTTTCAGGCTCAGGAGGTGTTTCTGTCCCTCATGGTCCAGGGAAAAATGGTCTCCGATGGAAGCCAAGCCTCCCATCAACATCTGGAACCTCCGGCAATATGGATGGCTCTGCAACCCTGGACCTCCCCAGGAAACTTGACCAGGGGGCAGTCAATGCCACAGCTATGACCTACATTGACCATCAAGGGGGCATTAAGAGTTGTGCAGCTTTGAAGAAAGCAATTAAGTTAATCGCTTGGGTCGATGCACTCTGTCCATTGTTTTTGCAGTAATCTGCTTTCCAGTTGTCCACTCCTGGAAATGCATACTCCACCGCCTGGATCTAGAGGAATGGGCCCTTAACACGGACATTTTCAAGCTGATATTTCAGAAATGGGAGACATTGCATGTAGTCATCCTGGCCTCCAGATGCAAAACCAAGCTGCCAAGGGGCAGGACCAAGGACCCCCTAACTCTGATCAGATGCCTTTGATAATCCTGTGGTCTATCTATCCCTTCCCACAATGCAAATCCTACCTGGTCTTCTGCACCAGGTAGAGCAAGAGAAAAATCCAGTGTTTCTTATTGTACCATAGTGGCCTAGAAAAAGCATGTACGTCTCACATTACGGCCCTTGGCCTCTTAAAGACAGAATTGCTGTCTGAGTCCCCTGTTTCATTCTCTTCCCCAATCTCTGGCTGTAACAGCATGGCTGTTGAAGCCTAAGGCTGGCCATAGACAGTACGGAATTTCTTTCCTGCAACCACGGGTTGCAGGAGAGAAATTTTGCATGATTCCCCAAATCAACAGACAGTGTTGATGGGGGAATCCCTCCTGCTTCACAATTGTCTTCTCCCAGCAGGGGGTGGGTGGGGGAAGCTGTCCCTGCTGGGAGAAGACAGTGATGATCGCTAGCGGCTATAGCAGTGGAATCCAGCAGGCTGGTTGTACCCAAGTTTGTCGAGAGAGAGAGATCAGTTTGGTACATTCAGCCTGCCCATTAACTGTTCAAATCTTGGCCGGTTCCTGTTGAACCGGACGATTTGAACTGTGTATGACCAGCCTAAATTTTAAAGTGTTTCTAAACCCACAACAGTAAAATCAATCTGTATATGCAGTAAAGTATACTTGTATTCATTGTGTAACCTAAGGGGTTAATCCTCTGCATTGTGTAAAAAGGCTGTTTGATCCTGTATGCACAGATCCTTTTTCCACTGACTCAAGAACATGACCGGATAAGACAGCCTTTGGAGTCGGGGTGCACATGCTCAGTTTGGTGTGTATAGCTAGAGAGGTGTGTTGTGTGTTTTTTTTTTTTTTTTTTTTCCCCCATGTGATCTGCATAAGGCCAGTCAGCACTGTCCAGAGGGTCAGGACCCTGCAGTCTCATAGGACAGCTCAGTGGTGCAGTATGCAAACTCCTACAAGCTTCACCAGGCATTAAAACACAAGACTGCTATATACTGCTGAGAAAAGGTATTTAGCAGTTTATATTTACTAAAATAATTGCATTTCCATGTTCTGTGTACTGTGGGAGACCAGATATAGCGAATGCATTGTCATGGGTTTAGCAATACTTTGAGTCTGATTTTAGCCTGTCATTCCTACCTTGCTAAAAACAAGAAAAGCCACTTCCAGAAAGATCTACTATTGTACCTCAAAATCTTCCTTTTTCTGGTGTGAACACATGCACTTTAACACAAAGATTATGATGTGAAAACTAGTGGGTTTTGAGAGATATTTTTGAGCTGGAAAAACGCTCTAAATGCAGCTAACCAGCGTTTTTGATCCCTCAGCTTTTTAAAAAAAGCTTAAATGTGGAAAAAACTCCTAAAATGGTTCTCTTTACTCTTCTTTGTCAAAACCTTTATTCAAGGTGTATTTTGCATCAAGCCCCCATTTCAGCACCCTTTGCTTCCTTGGAATCTTGTTCTCTGCCCTGCAGAAGTCATCTAATCACTTCAGGGATGATCTTAGATGTCTTCTCTTCCAAAGTGGACTTTAGGTTATTAAGTCTCTGACTTGTCTGAGTGAGGCTTTTGTGAATGAGCTGTTCCTCATTCTTTGTAGGAGCGCTGAACCTTGAGGATACCTTTTAATGGGATGGGTGGTTTTTGGTCCTAGACTGACTCTTGTTGGACCCCCAGAGGAGTTTATTAAAGTTTTGAAAAGTTGGGAGTGCCACACCAGCTTGTACAGACTTTTTTTTTTAAAGTTTTTTTTTTTAAACAGCGAACGCATTTCGGTGGCTCAGCACTACCTCTTCATCAGGGCTAAAAACGGGATGATGCAGGCAGTTGGTTAGGAACGACAATGCACCCAAGACTGTCCTTTCTTGCTAAGGTGGTTAACAGTCTTTCACCTCAGTGAAACCCTAGTCCTACCGCCCTTATGCTCCTAGAAATCGCTCTCTGTTGTCTGGACATAGTTGGAGCCATAATAGTCTACCTGAAAGCAACCACTTCGGTCAGACTGATTACCTATTTGTCTTGCCCTCAGGACCTCACAAGGGACAGTCTGCTTCCAAATCCGTGACTCTGAGTAAGACATCTGATCGCTAGAGCTTCCTCTTACTTTTTTTTTTTTTTTTTTTTTTATAAATGATCAAAGTTCATGTGCTTTAATTTAAATGAAGAGTTGTGGAATGTCATTGTACCTGACTAGAGAAGCTGTATTTTTAGACTTTACCAGAAAACAGCAGACTTTTTGTAATTGTCAAAGGTGTTAAAGAACTTGAAAGCATGCAGCTAGTTTGCAGAACTAATGTAGGCCTTTGATAGTTTTACACGTAGAATCTGTAGTGAAAAACACTAGAAATTCTTTTAGATTGTCAATAAATTAACTTGTCTCTAATTTAGTGCAGTGCTTTTCTACCATCTATTATACTATCTCAATACAAAAAAATATACTGTACGATCAACCCTAAAGTTTCATATGCATAAACAAAAATAGGCTTTTATCCCTCTAAACCAATATATTGTGGTAATCAAATGTGAATGAAGTCACCCTTGTATAGAAAATTGCATATACTTGAATTAATAAACAGGGATTTTTATACATCGATAAAATAAATGACAACACTTTTAGAACACTCATGATAAAATCTTATGTTAAACAATTTTCCCAGAGTCCATAAACAATCCCACATAAACAGTGAGAATCTTCATAAGCTCCACTTCAAACAAGTAATTTCCACTTTCCCTGTGTATCCGCTCCATCACTGTAATTTGCAGGTGTGCCCTCAGCTTTTCAGAGACCCCACAAAGCATGAGGGCATATACCCCCCCACAGGGTACCACATTTGGCACCTTTCAGGGGGGAACGGGGACCTGTTTTTGACAGATTCCCTTCCCCACTTCTGGAGGCGGGGCCACAGCCGATCTCCCAGAAGTTCAGCCCCCTCCTCCTTCCTTCCACTTCGTGCATACGCAATAGGGAAGCATCTGTAAAGCCAAAAGGCTTCAGTGCCAGGTTCCCTTAGCAGGAATGGCGGAGGCAGCACCCGGGATTTGATCCGAAGATCGGCTGGGGTGCCAACATTGCGGGCTCCCTGGACAGGTAAGTGCCCTAATCATAAGAGCTACAAATACTGTAGCTGCTGACTTTAAATTTTTTTTCACCCAGGCTGGACCTCCTCTTTAAGGATATAATAAAGTTCCATGTACTTCCCACAGCAACCTGTGGACTGCACACTCTTTATTATAAAAGCAAAAGAACCGCACACATGAGATATTGTAAACATGGGCGCTTCTGCACAGTACATGGAACTCCTGTATCGGTCTGGTCACAATCTCTCATTTAGTAAGTCCCATCTGGCGTGGTGATGTCACAGTCCCGCCCACCTAAAAATTCTGGATAAACCTGCTCACTGCTATACAGGGGCGGACTGACAACTCATGGGGCCCCCGGGCAATAGGAGATTATGGGGCCCCCGGGCAATAGGAGATTATGGGGCCCCCGGGCAATAGGAGATTATGGGGCCACATAGTATACACACACACAGTATACAATCACACAGTATACACATACATGTACACACAGTATACACAATGTTTCTATTGGCTGAGAAGGTACTGGAGAGATGGGGCAGCTACAATCTCTGGATTTTTAGACCAAAAGGATGTCGGTAAGGGACATTTCAGAGACAGATGTAAAAAAACAGATTTTTACATACTGTCCCTGGTTTTACTGAGGCTGGCAACCCTGATGGGGCCCCCTAGTGGCCCAGGGCCCTTGGGCAGTGCCCGAGTGGCTCAATGGTCAGTCCGCCCCTGCTGCTATATAACTTTTCTGGCAGATTTTGCTGGTAAACTTCATCAGGGTAATCCCTCCATGGCTAAATACTCCAGAGGATTTAGTGCCAATATGAGGCACGTACAATATGGACTTTTTTAAAGGTAGACATTTTATAGGTCAGGAAGAGAAGGTGGGGGCATACTCATAAGAGGTGGTGGGGAGGTATTGTACCTGAACACAAAATGGGAAGAGATTTCCACTTGTGGAAGTTAATTATTTATGGGAGCTGTTAACCACTTCAGCCCTGGAAGATTTGGCTGCTGAATGACCAGGCCATTTTTTGTGATTCGGCACTGCGTCGCTTTAAATGACAATTGCACGGTCGTGTGATGCTGTACACAAACAAAATTGATGTCCTTTTTTTCCCTTTCTTTTAGTGGTATTTGATCACCCATGCGGTTTTTATTTTTTGAGCTATAAACAAAAAAAGATCGACAATTTTGAAAAAAACACTATTTTGTACTTTTTTGCTATAATAAATATCCCCATATTTTATTCATTTTTTTTTTTTTTTTTTTTAATAAAGCAATTTTTTTTTCTCAGTTTAAGCCGCTATGTATTCTACATATATTTGGTAAAAAAAAAAAAAAGGCAATAACCGTGTATTGATTGGTTTGCGCAAAAGTTATAGCATCCACAAAATAGGGGGTAGATTTATAGCATTTTATTTTTTTTTTTTACTAGTATTGGTGGTGATCTGCGAATTTTAATGGGACTGCGACATTATGGCGGACACATTGGACACTTAACACTTTTTTGGGACCATTGGCATTTATACAGCGATCAGTGCTATAAAGATGCACTGATTACTGTAAAAATGTCACTGGCAGGGAAGGGGTTAACACTAGGGGGTGATTAAGGGGTTAATTGTGTTCCCTGTGTGTTTCTAACTGTAGGGGGAGGGGACTGACCTAGAGGAAATTACAGATTGTGATTCCAAGCGATTAGGAATTCACTATCTGTCTCTCCTCACAGAACAGGCATTTGTGTGTTTACACACACGTCCCTGTTCTGCCTCCCGTGCCCGGCGGTCATTGCGACCGTCGGCCACGAGCGTCCTCATCCCCGCTCTGCAGCGGCCGTGCGCCTGCCTTCTATTCATGTGCACTTGTGTAACATTGTCCAACAACACACACATCCTTTTTCATGTCTTCACCTGTTTATGTAACATGTGGTATTGATTATCACAAGAAGGTGGGGAAGATGTATGATAAATGGCACTTGTGATTTGTGGCACAGTTCAGCCAAGAGTTGATTCTATTAGCGCAACATACTTTATTTTATAACTATCACCACAACCCCTGCATTGGTTGGAAATGGAACAAGTTGTACAGAACAGATTACATTTTTGTGTGCACTCCATACCTGTGTTTTTCCTCCTAGCTGAAGTAAAAAGAGTGGGGGACACACTCCTTGGAATGGCAACCCAGTGTGTGCAAGTAAAAAATGTGGTGAAGACTTCTCCTCAGACACTCTCCAATTTATGTCTGAAGATCAATGCTAAGCTGGGAGGCATAAATAACGTGCTAGTTCCTCATCAAAGGTAAGACAGCTCTACTTGTCACCTGTAAAACAATAAAGCATTTAGGTGTAAAGACCGGAACGCTTTGCTGGTTTTTCAGCCAAGAGCCCACAGCTTTCCACTGAAACTGGATCAGTTATATCACACTATTCAGCCAGACATGTGATTTTGTATTAAAGGGGTTTTCCCCCCAAGTTCATTGACACAGCTCTTCTGTTTCTTGACCTTAGGGTTTATAGCACCTCCTACAGGAGTAGGACACTAGGCAGAAAAAACACATCACTGCCTATGGCCAGTCCTAGCTGGTATAAACACACATTCTGTGGAATGGGCAAGCCAGTTGAATGGTTTGCATCTTTGGATGTTAGTTTGGGCCACAAGGTTTTTCAGGCAGCTGTTTAAAATTCCTTGTTTTTGGTTTGCCTATCCCATCTTGAGACGCTGCTTTGGGATGTTCCTACGGTCAAGAATCAATGAGTGCTGTGTGTGTGGATGCGCTGCTCCCATCTATATACTCTTTCCAATATTTGTGTACCCTATCTATTAAACGTATTCTTATTTTGTATACAACATACACCTGTAGAAAATCATCACATTAGGCCAAAGACATATGAAACATTATATAAAAATCATATAAAGATCCGGTGACATATATCAATTATAATAGAATCCCCAAATATATGCTTGCAAATCTTCCGTCAGTTGCCGTGATTGGCGTGCCTTTGTATTAATTTCAGTATGAAGTGACTTAGTGCTCCACCACCACCTGTGAGATTGGCCACTCACCAGATATTTCTTTAAAATTGCACCTTTGGTTCATTCATAGGGATAACCACTCCACTCAAAGGGAACTTCTTCAATGGCTATATTTGGACCTTAGTATTCCTCATATAAAATATGGATGAAAACGATCATCGCACAATAACGTTTAAAACTTTTTATTGTGTAAAACAAAGAAAAAACTATGCACTCACATTTACAAGTGCCATCGAGCCGGCACAGAGCTTTTCCAGCAGTTAGGGACGGGTAGGAGCTGCAGCCTGATTCACCTAGTGTGTGCTGTGCGACCTCCGTGTACCGCTTGTACCGCTTGTATTTCACCCCTCGTATCTGTTCGCGTCCTCACCAACCACGCTCGTTCCCGGTCACGTGGGTACAAAAAACTCCCAGATACGAGGGGTGAAATACAAGCGGTACAAGCGGTACACGGAGGTCGCACAGCACACACTAGGTGAATCAGGCTGCAGCTCCTACCCGTCCCTAACTGCTGGAAAAGCTCTGTGCCGGCTCGATGGCACTTGTAAATGTGAGTGCATAGTTTTTTCTTTGTTTTACACAATAAAAAGTTTTAAACGTTATTGTGCGATGATCGTTTTCATCCATATTTTATATGAGGAATACTAAGGTCCAAACATAGCCATTGAAGAAGTTCCCTTTGAGTGGAGTGGTTATCCCTATGAATGAACCAAAGGTGCAATTTTAAAGAAATATCTGGTGAGTGGCCAATCTCACAGGTGGTGGTGGAGCACTAAGTCACTTCATACTGAAATTAATACAAAGGCACGCCAATCACGGCAACTGACGGAAGATTTGCAAGCATATATTTGGGGATTCTATTATAATGTGATATATGTCACCGGATCTTTATATGATTTTTATATAATGTTTCATATGTCTTTGGCCTAATGTGATGATTTTCTACAGGTGTATGTTGTATACAAAATAAGAATACATTTAATAGATAGGGTACACAAATATTGGAAAGAGTATATAGATGGGAGCAGCGCATCCACACACACAGCACTTTCAATCCTTTTTTCTGAAAAGTTTATTTGGATGCAGCAGCTAAAGAAATCACTATTGAATTGAATTGATAGGATAGGTTTTGCGCCAGTGACACACACATACAAGAATCAATGAGTGTCAGTGAACGTGAGAAAATGGGATTTGTTACTCACGGAAAAATACCCTTTTCAGCGTTCATTGATGGACACCTCACCCACCCCTGTTTTTTTGGGGGGTGTTTATACGTCTCACACTGCTTTGTGACTAACTGGCTTGCCTATAGCGCAGAGAGGGTTTATACTATGTAGGGCTGCCCATAGGAATGGATGTGTTCTTTCTGCCTAGTGTCCTACTCCTGTAGGTGGTGCTATAAACCCTGAACCCAAAGATAACAGGATGCAAGTTTTCGCAATCCTGCACACTTTAACTACTTGGGACCTTGTGGTGCACTAGCGTGATTATTGTAAGTGAATTAACCCTTTCGTTTCTGGCTTAAAGCTGGTATGCTGATCTGCAAAGTTGGAGACCAGTCAGAATTGATCATTTTCGATGTTAGTGGTTGAAATATTGAAATGGGGCCAGCGTGACAGCCAGACAATCAACATTTTTCTCATTTATTGAGGGACACAAATTTGAAGTTGGGCTATACTGCACCTACAGGAGATTGGGGCACTGGCTAACAAAAGTTGAAAGCCAACCCCTCCTTTACCCAACTGGCCTTTGTTTTTTGCTAGTGTCCTAGGAGGTTAGATGCCCTCGATGAAATCTAATTTTTGCCTTCTGTTTTTTTTGGGTTTTTTTTGGGTGACTTCAAGATTTGTTGCTACACAGCTGCTTGAGTTGGTCTCTGCATAGCAGCTATTTGAGATTGGCAGCTCTTCAGCACTAGCTTTGGAAGCCTTAGCCAGACCCTGCTAATCTGAGTGTGTAATGCTTAGCCTGGAAAGTGGGCTAGGTTCTTCATTGTGGCGCTTTCAGGACTTTATTGCATTGTTGGCTAGCTGCCAAATGCTTTACAGGTCTAGAGCTGTGTAGAGATGTAACATTTCCGGAAATTTTGAAGCTCGGAAAAACACGTGTTTTTTTTTGTGTTTTTTTGGGGGGGAAAAAACTGAAATATTCGGAAAAATTGAAAAAAATGCTACATTAGCGCTTTTTTGTCTTAAGATTGAAAGTCATTCTGTTACTTTAGGAACATAAAATATGACTTGGGACAATTTGACTTGGCATAAAATTATCACAACTAGCATATTAAAAATAGTGTAGCCAAACAATTATCACAAACAGAATTTACTTTTTTTATAATATTTATTTGTAACAAAGGGAGCAACAATCTCCTGAACTGCTTACTAGTTTGTGGAACAGCCAAAAAGCCTCCACAAAACAATTTTCAAAACCAAAAGTAACAATTTTTCATATTTCCTCTCCACAGTATTAATTAAATAAAAACCCCATTCTCATAAAAAGAATTGAAGATGGGGGGATTGTTAAGAAGAGAGTGGGACTAAGTTTCAATAGACATTTAATCAGAATTATTTTCTGAGCTGAAATTGTCAATATCAGTCTCTGCTTCTGCAGCTACTCTTTTTTTGTCCGTCATCACAATTAGGAACTTCTAAAAACTTAAGGTGAACACCCTGTCTTAAAATATTTTATTCATCATGTTAAAATAAAATATTCCACAATTTCTTTTTTTCTTTTTTCAATTTTTCCATTTTTTTGGAAAACAAAAAAGCCTTCAGGAAAAAAATGGAAAAACTTTTTTCCGAAATTTCATGTGTTTTTTTTTTTTTTTCCCGGGCCTTCACATCTCTAGAGCTGTGGCGCCAGTTTACCATCACTCAGCCTGGAGGAAGCAAGGCATCGTTCCACTCACATTTGCTCTTGAAACATCTTGTGTATCTCTGGTCTATGGTCTGTTCCCACTGTCTGCTTACAGTGACTTGGTCACCTCTAGCTGCCTGGGAATCGCATAAGCACTAGCTGCCTGGGTTTGTGAGTACTTGAAGAACATGCCTTCACTAAGTCAGAAAGTTAGTAGTTTTTTTCTTTTTAAGAGAGTTTAAAAATTGGTGGTCTTCCCGGCCATAGTTCAGCCAGTGATCCACCTTAGTGGGTAGACCACCTTGCGGGTGGATGGTGTACTCACTTTTAGTGTGCTCACTGTATTTCACAAACCATGATACACACTGCGAAAATATCAGTTTGGGTAAAATGGTGTGGCTCTTTCCTATGTTTGTAGTAACTTATCAGGCAGACTCAGAATGGGTAGATCACCTCAGAGGATCCCGAAATGATGGGGGTAGAGCAAATGTCTGGAGCCTTATACATTTGTTGTAATGGCGTGTTAGAATTTTAACTTGTCTCGGACTGATGTCTGTAGAAATGTACATGGTACTTTGGCTATGTGCCTGGTGAGCCTTCCATATGAAGGTGCGCTCCACTTCCACAAGTGGTAAGCTGTTTGCACATCCAGCATAGTTCCTTGGGTATCTTGCCACCTTGGCTTTCAGATGCTCTGGTCACCCCCTGTAGCTCACAGGCCAAGCCCTTGTGTCTGACATCTCATTCAGCTGCCCATCACCATTTTTTTCTGGGGTTTCTGCACAGAGCAGTATATCTTCACAGGTCTGTCTGGGTTCCTTACACCCCGGGGCACCTTGCTCCTATACTAGTAGAAATTTGTCCTTGAGAGCGGTACCATGCAGTGACTTGCACTTATCCTTTCAAGCGTTTCCTATCCTCTGTTTCTGTGGGACTTAGTGGCTGCCCTCTCATGAAATAACCTCCTAAAATATAGAATCAAGGTGCTCTCATCTTTTTCCTTTTAATTCAGTCATTTTCAGCCTCCTCTTTTATGTTCGTGAGCCTGGGTTTTGAGAAACATCCAAATGGTCTCTGGGTGAAGATTTGCTGGCATTACCTTACTGTTTGGAATGAATGGGGAGGTATAGGCAGATAGGTGCCTGCGCATCCTTGCGTTTCTTCTGATGGCTTTCTCCCACAGCACTCTACATAAACTGCCTTTCTCATGACTCACTAACTGCTAAAGCCAATGGTCAATACACCTTATTCATACTATTAGACCTTTCTGCTGACTTTGCAGCCCTTCAGCAACCTCTCAAAATAGTTAATCTTTCAACTCCAAGACTCTGCTTATTCCTGCTTCACCTCCCATGTAGAATTGTAGGAGCACATAATTCCCTCCCCCCTCTTCCACAGAAGTTCCCCAAGGCTCTGTGCTCAAACACCACCTACTCTCTTCTACACCTATTTCCTTGGTCAGTTGATTGGCTCCCATGGCTTCCAGTACTATCTATATTCTGATGCCATGCAAATCTGCCTCTAGTCCTCGGCTCATCCTTCAGTCCCACCATGCTCTCTAAAACTCCAAAATTGAGCTGATGTTTTCTCCCCCTTCTCATTTATCTTTTATATTGAGATCAACTGTTGGTCCCCCCCTTCGTGCCAGGGGCTAGTTGTATTCCTGGACTCTGACCTCTCCTTTTGGCCCACATTCAATCATTGTCTAAATCTTGCTCCCTTCGCCTATGTAACCTTTCCAAAATATGCACTTTTTAACAAATGACCTCCCCATGATACTTAAATCTTCCCTTATCACTAGTCTCTTGACTATTGCAATTCGTTGGCCTAACCTCCTTTCAGTCTATTGTGAATGCTTTTGCCAGACTCCTTCAACTCACCAACCAATCCATGTCTGCTGTCCCTCTGATACCCTGCTACTCGCCAACAAATAAAATTCAAAATGCTAACCTACAAACCCATTCCACAACTCTTCACTGAGCTACAACACCAATCTTATCTCAAGATATCACCCAAATGTAATTTTCGCTCCTACCAGGATCTCCTGCTTTCCAGCACCTTTTTCACCTTTGTGTCCCATACGCACCTCCAGGACTTCATAGCTGAACTTTTTTTGCCTTCTCCAACTAAGTTTTCACCAGCAGGGCCTTTATTTCCCTCTTTACTTCCCTCTTATCTTGCTTTTTGTTATGATTATATGGTTCCCTTCTTTTAAATTTTGAAAGCACCGTTCAACCCGGTGCTATATAAATCCTGTTTAACGTCTTGTACACTTGTCTGGGTTGCAGACCCTACCCTTTTGTGGGCGTGTCTATTCACTTTTTCTACCTCTTCAGTCAGTCTTACTTTGAATTTTTTTGGCTATTGTTGAGATCATGCTGTGTGGTCTCACATTTTGTTGAACTCTTACTGTGGAATTTGTCTGACCTGGCATCCTCTGCTCTTATCCAACCTCCTATCTTTGAATCCTGAAAGTTAAGTTAGGACTGAGGTTTCGGCCTTCTCATGTAGTCTGGCTGTTCATTTCCAATTGGCTTTTTTTTTTTATTTTATTTTTTTTTCCATTATTTTTTGGGGGTTTTTTTCTTCGGTTTAGATGTATTTCCCTTCAGGCACCTGTTACCCAGAATTCTTTTTTCTGTTGATCACACCTGGTTGCTGGCCTAATTTCTCATAATCCAGGCCTTGTTCCACCTGTTTTGGTGGATTGCTGGTGGGCAACTTTGCCCCAGCTCAGTATTTCTTAGGTGGTGTCATTCCACTTGGGCAGTGGCATTGGTCCAGGTCTGGAGCACTAGATTCATCCTCTTTGGTCTCCCCTTGGTTGTTGAAGTTTTCTGGACTTGCTAGGGTTCCTGATAGTTTGGGTTGGTCAGTGGTTCCACCTCTCAATTGCACTTTTGTATGTTCCAACAGTTTCCTGTATCCCCCAATGGGTGATGTAGAAATTAAGATTTTTATTTACTGTAAAATCTTAAGAGTACACTGAGGCACACAGGACCCACCATTTGTGTTTTTTGCTTTCCCCCCTCTCTATTGGTTTCTCACAAAACTAAGGCAATCTGGGTAGAGCGATTGTAATACAGGAGCTAGCTTTTAACTTTCCTGTTGCCAGTGTCTCAACCTCCGGTAGTTGGCAGTAAAACCAGCTCCTGAATTCTTTTTAAGAAGTTTGTATTTATCTTAAAACATCTTGCTTTTAAGGATTTGGCCATGGCAGCCTCCTAACTTCTGTAATGACAGGCTTCTTTTCCAAGTCAGCTGGAAGGAAGTTTTAAAGCTGAGTTCCACCCAAAAATGGAACTTCGCTTTAAGGGAAGGTGACCCTCTGACATGCCACATTTGGCATATCATTTTTAATATAAGTTCACCTCTCCCCCCTCCCTCTCGGCAATCATCTGGGACACGTCGCAGGTCCCAGATGATTGCCCTGCCAGTCACATCGCGCAGCGCAGCTCGCACCTGCGCAGTGCGTGCCCGGCTGTGAAGTCACAGCTGGGTGCCAACAGTGACCATGCCGAGACGAGCGGGGCTTTGTTCCCCCGCATCACTGGACCCTGGGACAGGTAAGTGTCTGATTTTTAAGTCAGCAGCTGCAGTATTTGTAGCTGCTGAGTTTTTTATTTATTTATTTTTTTTTTAAGTCAGAACTCTGCTTTAAACATAATCTTGTGAATTCATGCTCTGTCCACCACCAACCTAAAGAGTACAACTTATTTAAACCTCAGTCAAATAGTGCGTTCTGTAAGCTTGTTGTCTAGCAATGGTCAATTGGGCTTGAAATAGTGTATAACATAGGTTGTACCTAATGTGTTGCATTTGTATCTTTTTCATTTTAGGCCTTCTGTTTTCCAGCAGCCAGTGATATTTCTGGGGGCAGATGTAACCCATCCCCCTGCTGGTGATGGCAAGAAACCTTCTATTGCAGCTGTCGTGGGCAGTATGGATGGCCATCCCAGTCGTTACTGTGCTACAGTGCGTGTTCAGACCTCTCGTCAGGAGACCACCCAGGAGCTGTTGTACAGTCAAGAAGTCATTCAGGATCTTAGCAACATGGTGCGTGAGCTTCTCATCCAGTTCTACAAATCTACACGTTTCAAACCAACCCGCATAATCTACTACAGGGGTGGTGTATCTGAAGGCCAGATGAAACAGGTGAGTAAAGGGTTTTTATATACCTGGTTTGCAGTTCATCCAGTCCTATATCATGTTTTTGGGTTAACACCTCTTCGCATTTTGAATCTTTATCCACTTGCCGACTGCCCACAGTACATTTGTCATGTCATGTCATGCCATAACCTCAGTATTTTGCTCTGTGGGCGATTTGGTGTCGGTTAAAAGTCCCAGCGGCAGATTCGCTACATGATCACTTTTAGAGGCAGCGTGAGTGGTGCCCCCCAAACCCTCTATGCCCTGTGAGGACCGGCACGACATCCAACATCACTTCCGGTTCTTGGGCTTAGAGATTATTTTTTTTTTTCTTTAACCACTTAAGGATTGAGCTTCTTTCTGAGATTTGGTGTTCACTAGTCAAGTTTTTTTTGCTAGCAAATTACTTGGAACCCCCAAACATTATATATATTTTTTTCTAACACCCTAGAGAATAAAATGGCGGTCGTTGCAATACTTTCTGTCACACCCTATTTGCGCAGCGGTCTTAAAAGCGCACTTTTTTTTTAGAAAAAAAGTTTTTTTATACACATGATTACGTAGGTATCACATTAATATTACAGTTGTACGTTTATGGTAACGGGGCGTTACTTAGGCAGGCTAATTCTAATCAGGACTCAAAAGAATGTAAACATGTACTGAAAACATTATTAGTGCCGTGTGCACAGTGAGGGCAGTGTGCAATACATACAAAATAGAATACAATTATATACAGAACTTACAAATTTCCATTACACTTCTTTTACACCTTTTACCCTTAAAAATCTCCATAGGTGACATTTAAAAAATTCTACAGTTTGCATGTTTCGAGTTACAGAGGAGGTCTAGAGCTAGAATTATTGCTCTCGCTCTACCGATTGCAGCAATATCTCACATGTGTGGTTTGAACAGTTTTCATATGCGGGCGCTGCTCACGTATGCGTTTGATTCTGTACGCAAGCTCAGCGGGACGGGGCGCGTTAAGAAAAAAAATATATATTTTTTTAATTTTACCTTTTATTTATATTTACACTGTTCTTAAAAAAAAAAAAAAAAAGTGTAATTTATTTCTATTACAAGGCATGTAAACATGCCTTGTAATAGGAAAAAAAGCAAGAAAGGACCTTTTAAATATGAGATCTGGGGTCAAAAAGACCTCAGATCTCATATTTACACTAAAATGCAATTAAAAAAAAAAATTAAATGTCATTTGAAGAAAAAAAAAGTCCCTTTTTAAGAGCTATGAGCGGAAGTGAGGTTTTGACGTCGCTTCCACCCTGCAGTGGTATGGAGATGGGTGGGGGCCATCTTCCCCTCACTCATCTCCGTACCACAGCCGTGACAGGACCTCCACCGCTACCCTCGGCTCCGGTGTGTGTATATGTATATATATATGTATATGTGTATATGTGTATATATGTATATATATATATATATATATATATATATATTATATTTTTGGGGGTTCTTAGTAAAATTTCTAGCAAAAAATACAAATTTTAACCTCTTCCCGCCCGAGGACGTCCTTGACTTTGTGCGCGTATATCTGAATGATGCCTGCAGCTACAGGCATCATTCAGATATCGGCTTTTTCAGCTGGCGATTCCCTACACCATAAGAACGATCATAGTGGCTGTTCCGCCGCTTGATCGTTCTTACGGGTGGCGAAAGGGGACGACCCTCCTGCCGCCCTACGGTGCTTTGACCAAGTCACTGCTTCCATCGGTGAGTCCGAGACTGGATCCGCCGGCCCTGGATGGTGACCATAGAGATTTGCGGCGTACCAGATGGTCGCCAGGGTCTCTATGATCGTTCGGAGGCTGGGCACGAGGTTATGACGTCCCGCCTGGCCTCTGCATTCAAACAAATGGTGCCGCCTCAGCTGGGAAGCTAAGATCGTTTATTTTTTTTTTTTCATGCTTCCCAGCCTAGAGGTGACATGTGGGGTCTTATTGACCCCCATATCTCACTGTAAAGAGGACCGACCATGCCATATTCCTATTACAAGGTATGTTTACTTTCCTTGTAATGGGAATAAAAGTGATCAAAAATTGTATTTTTTTTTTTAAAAAGTGTCAAGCGAACACATACGTAAGTCCCGCCCACATATGAAAACGGTGTTCAAACCACACATGGGAGGTATCGCTGCGAACGTTGGAGCGAGAGCAATAATTCTAGCCCTAGACCTCCTCTGTAATGCACATCCTGTAACCAGTAAAAAAATTTAAAGTGTCGCCTATGGGGATTTTTAAGTACTGAAGTTTGGCGCCATTCCACAAGCGTGTGCAATTTTGAAGCGTGACATGTTTGGTATCTATTTACTCAGCATAACTTCATCTTTCACATTATGCAAAAAAATTGGGTTAACTTTAATGTTTGGGGTTTTTTTTATAGCATGAAACTCTTTTTTTGAAGAAAAAAAAGTTCGAAAAATTGCTGTGCAAATACAGTGCGAGATAAAAAGTTGCAACGGCTGCCATTGTATTCTTTAGGGCAGTGATGGCGAACCTTGGCACTCCAGATGTTTTGGAACTACATTTCCCATGAGGCTCATCTACACTGCAGAGTGCATGAGCATCATGGGAAATGTAGTTCCAAAACATCTGGGGTGCCAAAGTTTGCCATCACTGCTCTAGGATCTTTGTTAAAATTAAACATATATAATGTTTGGGGGTTCTATGTAATCTTCTAGCAAAAAAAGATGATTTTTACATGTAGGAGAGAAATGTCAGAATTGGCCTGGATGGGAAGTGGTTAAACTTGTTAAAAAGTTCCAGAAAAGGCATGTCAGTAAGTGGTTATCCTTGGCCCCATTTTTAAAAACAAAAGTTCTCAATCTCTCTCTCAGCATCTTGATTTGTATGTGGCTTTGCCTGTCAGTCCCTGTATATATGGCTGCATACCTCATTTTGATTTTGAAACTAGCATACAGAACAAATTTTCATGTACCATCTTACAAGTTTATCTAGAATATGTTTTGAGTTTCATATAGCCAAAAGTTGCCTTAATATAAGTACTTTTTTTATAGGTTGCCTGGCCAGAACTTATGGCTATTCGGAAAGCCTGCATCAGTCTGGAGGAAGATTACAGACCTGGCATTACCTACATTGTTGTACAAAAGAGACATCACACTAGACTTTTCTGTTCTGACAAAACAGAGCGGGTATGTAGAGATGTAATTTGTTCCATTCGTAGGTCTGTTGGGCTATTTAATTCTATAATGTTATATCCTTGCAGTTATTTGAATAGCTATAGCTAAACTAATGTTTGCTATAGCTGGAGGAATTCTTTGGAAAAATTTGTGGATTAAGGCAGTAAATGGAACTCTCTCCAGATTGTCACAGTTCACCTTGCTACTGGAAATCTGAGAAGGTGAAAAAACAAATTGAACCATACTGGGTAGTGCAGAACTTGCACAGCCTATCAAGCCCAAACACAATTCTGTAGTATAAATATACTCCAGTTCATTTTTTGTCATCTGATGTTAAATGTATTTTTTATTTTTCTAGGTGGGAAAAAGTGGCAATGTGCCTGCTGGAACTACAGTAGACAGTACTATTACACATCCATCTGAATTTGACTTCTATCTCTGTAGTCATGCTGGGATTCAGGTAGTGTATTTTTAGCATACACTTTTGTTTTCCAGAAGTCTGGAGCATTTAACAACTATTTATGTAATATTTTCTTCCAGGGAACGAGTCGCCCATCTCATTACCAGGTCTTGTGGGATGATAATTGCTTTACAGCTGATGAGCTTCAACTGTTAACATACCAGTTGTGCCACACCTATGTCCGATGTACTCGCTCAGTCTCCATCCCTGCTCCTGCTTACTATGCTAGGCTGGTGGCATTCAGAGCAAGATACCATCTTGTGGATAAAGATCACGACAGGTGAGAGTGTAAAGATCTGCAGTAGTAATACGTAACAAATGGCTAGTCATAGATATACCCACGTTACTACTGAGCAAATAATTGGGAGGCACTTATTGTCTATTGTACCTGTTCGTCTTTCTTGTTCGTCTTTCTTGTTCGTCTTTCTTGTTCGTCTTTCTTGTTCGTCTTTCTTGTTCGTCTTTCTTGTTCGTCTTTCTTGTTCGTCTTTCTTGTTCGTCTTTCTTGTTCGTCTTTCTTGTTCGTCTTTCTTGTTCGTCTTTCTTGTTCGTCTTTCTTGTTCGTCTTTCTTGTTCGTCATTTCAGAAGTTTGTGATAAGTTTCTACTGGTTGCGGTGCCAATTTAGAATGTTGTATATGTAGGCTGTGTTGACAGACTTGTGGTTATCCTCCAAAGTGTGTTTACTTTTCTGTACCTGCACTTTGCAGTTACTACTTGGGGTTTTTGGGTCAAAATTCAGCCATTCGCTAGGGAATAGGCAGGAAATATTGCACCCTATAATCGCAGCTGGACCATCTGATATTTGTTTATATACAATCAATTTTCAGCAAAAACTGTTTTAAAGTGGGACTTCATTCTCTCAATCAAAATTGATTATTTTTAATTCTTATGCTACTTACATTATTAAATAGTTAGAAACAAATATTTACTTATAAACATATATATTTTTTTTTTTTTTACATTTCTTTGGTTACTTTCTGTTTTTAAAGCCTAGGCAAATGCTGTCAAACATCCCAGGAATCTTCAGGAGGGGAGGAGGTATATTCTCATCTAAGCACGCCCTCCTGCCTACATTCCTGAGCTAAGGGTAGATGGATTCCAGGAAGAGAATGCTAGAAGAATCTGCCCTTACTCAAGATGGCTATGGCCAAAAGTGCTAGGGAGTGTTTCAAAGGGATTTCTCTGCAAAATAAAGCATGGAGGGATGGGTGACTTTGCTTGGAATATTAAAAATGAATTAAAATAGCATTTTTGGTTTGTGGTGCTCAAATAGTTCCGCTTCAAGTAGAGAACGAAGATTTAGGACCTGTCAACTGACAGGAAACGCAGCTGTTTTTAGGTTTCTTCCCGCATGCAGCTCATTTGACGTGGCAGAACAAAGTAATGGGAAAGCTGATTATTAGAATATCGTCATAATTATATTATCTCTACTGTAGGAGTATGGGTCCATTCATTTCTATGGGCAATTGCTGCCAGTGACAGGAGATTTCTAAGTCTGGGATGTCATTACTGTGGGAGGCTGCTGCACAAAGAAGAAAGTATTTATCGGGGTCTATATTAGATTGGCTTGGAAAAAAGAGGGGTGGGGCGGCGATATTTTTTTAATCAGAAGTTTGCTACTGCTAAAACAGCGTTTGTGATTTATTTTTTTCCTAATTCATTCTCAAAATATAGCTTCTCCATGGGATTTAGGCAGATAAGCTGTTCCCTTCTGTAAAACCTCAGTAAACACTTTTACTGAGCCACTAAAAAATGTTCTTAGTCAGGCAGACTTGACTGCCCCTTCCTGTTTGCTAGCAGGTGAATATTGGGTGCTTCGGAAGTGGCATAAGATGATTTCTAATAGCTCAGTTTGTTGTATTCACCACCTCAAAGTAAAGGGATCATTTCCACAAGATCACACTTGACACACTCGGGCGAAGACACCGCTGGACTCGTGGACCGGTAAGTGTCCTGATGTTAAGTCAGTGGCTGCAGTATTTGTAGCTGCTGACTTTTTCATTTTTTTCTGAAGGAGCCTGGAGCTCCGCTTTAAGCACAAAAAAAATTGTGTAAAAGTATTGACTACAGAATTAGAAAAATCTGAATTTATTAAGTCGCTCACAATCATGGGAATCAGTAGGACTAATTGTGTGACACGGACACAACATTTTGCACTGTTTTTATACAGTTAAATTTCTAGCAATAGGATAATTTACTTGTACATATCACAACCGAGGAACAGTGTACCAATAATCTAACGTAGCTGGCAACTAGGCATGCATTTATCAGACTATCCCTCCTGCTTCCTTTGCAGCAAAATAAAGATGTCAAGTCGATCTACAGGTTGTGATAATAGTGTGTTTTTTTTTTTTTTTTTTATACACACACACTAAAATTTCAGGTTTCTGTGATGTAAAAAAATCATTTCAGAACCTTTTGCACCCTTAATGTGACCTATAAACTCTTTTGGGGGGGGGGGGGGGCAGTAAAAATTAAAAAAATAAATAAATAAAAATAATGTGGTTGCATAAGTGTGCACACCCTCTTATAACTGGGAATGTAGCTGTGTTCAAAATTAAGCTTTCACATTCAACCTCATCTTATCTTGAATAGGTGTCTGTACACACCTGCCATCATTTTAAAGTGCCTCTGATTAACCCCAAATAAAGTTAAGCTGTTCTAGTAGGTCTTTCCTGACATTTTCTTAGTCGCAACTCATTGTTAAAAGGTATCAGGAGAAGGGTACAAAAGGATTTCCAAGGCATTAGCTATACTATGGAAGACAGTGAGGACAGTCATCGAGTGGAAAAATATGGCACAACAGTGACATTAGCAAGAACTGGACGTCCCTCCAAAATGTATGCAAAGACGAGAAGAAAACTGGTCAGGGAGACTGCCAAGAGGCCTACAGCAACACTAAAGGAGCTGCAGGGATATCTGGCAAGTACTGGTGGTGTGGTACATGTGACAACAATCTCCTGTATTCTTTATATGTCTGGGCTATGTGAAGAGTGGCAAGTTGCAAGCCTTTTCTTATGACGAAAAACATCCAAGCCCGGCTAAATTAAAAAAAAAAAAAAAAAACACATCTGACGTCTCCCAAAAGTATGTGGGAAATGTGTTTATAGTTTGATGAAACCAAGGTTGCACTTTTTGGCCATAATTCTAAAAGATATGTTTGGCGCAAAAACACTGCACATCACCAAAAGGACACCATACCTACAGTGAAGCATGGTGGTGGCAGCAGAATCATGCTTTGGGGCTGTTTTTCTTCAGCTGGAACAGGGGCCTTAGTCAAGGTAGAGAAAATTATGAACAGTTCCAAATACCAGTTGATATTGGCACAAAACCTTCAGGCTCCTGCTAGAAAGTTGAACATGAAGAGGTACTTCATGTTTTATCATGACAACGACCCAAAGCATACATCCAAATCAACAAAGGAATGGCTTCACCAGAAGAAGATTAAAGTTTTGGAATGGCCAAGCCAGAGCCCAGACCTGAATATGATTGAAAATCTGTGGGGTGATCTGAAGAGGGCTGTGCACAGGAGATTCCCTCGCAATCTGACAGATTTGGAGTGTTTTTGCAGAGTGGGCAAATATTACCAAGTCAAGATGTGCTATGCTGATAGACTCGAACCCAAAAAGACTAATAAAGTCAAAAGGTTATCTTATGCAACCAGATTTTTTTTTTTTTTACATCACTCTACCTAAAAGCTTTCAGTTTGTTGTTCAACTGAGTTGTACAGTTTATAGGTCACATTAAAGGTGGAAAAAGTTCTGAAATGATTTATCTTTGTCTCATATTTTTTTTTTACATCACAGAAACCTGACATTTTAACAGGGGTGTGTAGATTTCTGATATCTACTGTGTGTGTGTGTATATATATGTATATGTGTGTGTGTGTGTATATATATATATATATATATATATATATATATATATATATATATATATATATATATATATATATATATATATATATTCTCTAGAGTGAGTACACCCCTCACATTATAGTAAATGTTTTATTATATCTTTTCATGCGACAACACTGAAGAAATGACACTTTGCTACAATGTAAAATAGTGAGTGTACAACTTGTATAACAGTGCTGTCCCCTCAAAATAACTTGGCACACAACCATTAATGTCTAAAATGCTGGCAACAAGTGAGTACACCCCTAAATGAAAATGTCCAAATTGGACCCGATTTAGCCATTTTCCCTCCTCCGGTGTCTTGACTGATTAGTGTTACAAGATCTCAAATGTGAATGAGGAGCAGGTGTGTTAAATTTGATGTTATTGCTCTCTCTCTCATACTGATCACTGAAAGTTCAACATGGCACCTCCATGGCAAAGAATTCTGAGAATCTGAAAAAAAGAATAGTTGCCCTACATAAAGATGGCCTAGGCCAGTGATGGTGAACCTTGGCACCCCAGATGTTTTGGAACTACATGTCCCATGATGCCTAACTACACTGCAGAGTGCATGAACATCATGGGTAATGTAGATCCAAAACATCTGGGGTGCCAAGGTTCGCCATCACTGGCCTAGGCTATAAGAAGATTGCCAAGACCCTGAAACTGAGCTGCAGCAAGGTGGCCAAGATCACACAGGGGTTTAACAGGACAGGTTCCACTCAGAACAGGCCTCGCCATGGTCGACCAAAGAAGTTGAGTACACATGCTCAGCGTCATATCCAGAGGTTGTCTTTGGGAAATCGACGTATGAGTGCTGCAGAGGTTGAAGGGGTGGGGGGTCAGCCTGTCAGTGCTCAGACCATATGCCGCATCAAATTGGTCTGCATGGCTGTCTTTCCAGAAGGAAGCCTCTTCTAAAGATGATGCACAAGAAAGTCCGCAAAGAGTTTGCTGAAGACACGCAGACTAAGGCCCCTTTCACACTGGGGCGGTGGGGGCATCGGCGGTACAACAGCGCTATTTTTAGCTCTGCTGTACCGTCGTTCTTGCAGCGGTATTCGGCCGCTAGCGGTGCGGTTTTAACCCCCGCTGGCGGACGAAAAAGGGTTAAAATCCCTCGTACAGCGTGGCTATTGCCGCGGTATAGCCGCGCTGTCCCATTGATTTCAATGGGCAGGAGCGGTGAATACACCGCTCCTTCACCGCTCCAAAAAAGCGGTTTGCAGGACTTTTTTCACCGTCCTGCCTGCGCACCGCTTCAGTGTGAAAGCCCTCAGGCTTTCACACTGAACAAACAGCGGAGGCTGTTTAGGGGCGGTTTGCAGGCGGTATTTTTAGCGCAATACCGCCTGCAAACCGCCCCAGTGTGAAAGGGTTCTAAGGACATGGAGTACTGGAACCATGTCCTGTGGTCTGGTGAGACCAAAATAAAGTTATTTGGCTCAGATTAGGGCTGAAACAACTAATCGATCAATCGATTATGAAATGAATCGATTACTATTTTCATAACCGATTAATCGGCCAGTAACATAATGGGGTTAAAAAAAAAAATAAAATGAGCCCTTTATAGTACAAAAAAGAGCAAATAATCGCTCCTGTAAAACTTTAACAGTTCTACAGTAAAAAAAAATGAACCCCTTACAGTAGTGATTATCTGTTTTTTTTGTACTATAAAGGGCTAATTTTAGTTTTTTTAACCCCATTATGGTACTAGACGTGTTAGACCTGGTTCAGATCTGTATTTTCTTTTTTTTTTTGGTGCTTTTTGCAGCAACGCACTACATTTCATTTACATGGTTTCCCATTGGACACGTTCACATCTATGCTTTTTTTCAGCCGCTGCGTATTTGGAAAGGGTCAGGGACTTTTTTTTTTTTTTTTTTTTAACGCAAAACGGTGCTCATTTGGTTCAATATACTTCAATGGAGAAGCTGCAGAAAAGCATATAAATGCGTCTGCAGCAATTTGTGTTTTTTAATTTGCCCAAAAACAAATTGGCCAAAAAAAATGCAAAAATGCAAATCGCAGCAAAATCACGTGCGCAAAAATAAAAACTCACAGCGAAGAAAGACATGGTTTGTTTTAAATAAAAAATTTGATCTGAGTCTGATATTTACCAGATTCACCCTTTAATAGTAAATATCCTTTAATAGTATATACAGTATTTCTCTCCTCTAATAGTGTATATATAGTATATCTCCTCTAATAGTATGTACACTATATCTCTTCTGTCTGTTATTCTCAGAGTGGTTTAGATATTTTACTCCCTAACCATATAGTTGGTTATTTATATTTACCACTGCATAGAGATATTTAAGAATAAATTGTTTTTTTAAAAAAAAAACCTTTACATATTAACTAAATTACACACCACATTTTTTTTTTTAAGGTTATTAACCGATTAATCGAAACAGTTGGCCAACTAATCGATTTATGAAAATAATCGTTAGTTGCAGCCCTAGTTCAGATGGTGTCAAGCGTGTGTGGTGGCAACCAGGTGAGGAGTAAAAAGACAAATGTGTCTTGCCTACAGTCAAGCGTGGTGGTGGGAGTGTCATGGTCTGGGGCTGCATGAGTGCTGCTGGCATGGGGAGCTACAGTTCATAGAGGGAACCATGAATGCCAGCATGTACTGTGTTCAGTAGAAGCAGAGCATGATCCCCCTCCCTTTGGAGACTGGACCACAGGGCAGTACACCAATATATCGACCCCAAACACACCTCCAAGACGACCACTGCCTTGGTAAAGAAGCTGAGGGTAAAGGTGATGGACTGGCCAAGCATGTCTCCAGACCTAAACCCTCTTGAACATCTATGGGGCATCATCAAACGGAAGGTGGAGGAGCGCAAGGTCTCTAACATCCACCAGCTCCGTCATGGAGGAATGGAAGAGGACTCCAGTGGCAACCTGTGAAGCTCCGGTGAACTCCATGCCCAAGAGGGTTAATGCAGTGCTGGAAAATAATTGGTGGCCACACACAATATTGACGATTTGTGCCCAATTGGGAAATTTTCACGTACGGGTGTACTCACTTTTGTTGCCAGCGGTTTAGACATTAATGGCCGTCTGTTACTTTGAGGGGACAGCAAATTTACACGGTTATACAAGTTGTACGCTCACTACTTTACATTGTAGCAAAGTGTCATTTCTTCAGTGTTGTCACATGAAAAGATATAATAAAATATTCAAAAATGTGAGGGGTGTACTCACTTTTGTGAGATACTGTGTGTGTGTGTGTGTGTGTCTTAGAACTGCCTTAATTCTTCATGGCATAGATTCAACAAGGTGTTCAACATTCCTCAGATTTTGGTCCTTTTTGACATGATGGCATCATGCCGTTGCTGCAGATTTTTTGGCTGCATATCTACCGTTCCACCACACTACAAAGGTGCTCAAATGGATTGAGATCTGGTTACTGTGGAGGCCATTGGAGTACAGTGAACTCATTGTCCTGTTCAAGAAACCAGTTTGAGATGATTTGAGCTTTGTTACATGGTGCATTATCAAGCTGGAAGTAGACATCATAAGATAGGTACACTGTAGTCATAAAGGGATGGACATGGTCAGCAATAATACTCGGGTAGGCCGTGGAGTTAAAACAATGCTCAATTGGTACTAAGGGGCCCAAAGTGTGCCAAGAAAATATCCCCCACACCATTACACCACCAGCCCGAATGTTGATAGAAGGCAGGATGGATCCATGTATTAATGTTTACACCAAATTCTGACCCTACCATCTGAATGTTGCAGCTGAAATCAAAACTCTTTAGACCAGGCAACATTTTTCCAGTCTTCTATTGTCCAATTTTGGTGAGCCTTTGTGAATTGTAGCCTCAGTTTCCTGTTTCCTGACAGGAGTGGCACCCGGTGTGGTCATCTGCTGCTGTAACCCATCTGCTTCAAGGTTCAATGTGTTGTGCATTCAGAGATGGTGTCTGCATACCTTGGTTGTAACGAGTGGTTATTTGTTACTGTTGCTTCTCTACCGTCTCAAACCAGGCTGCCCATTTTCCTCTGATATCCAGAAGGCATTTTTGTCCACACAACTGCTCACTGGATAGTTTCTCTTTTTTTGGACCATTCTCTACAAAGATGGTTGTGCATGAAAATCCTAGTAGACCAGCAGTTATTTAAATACTCAGACTGGCCTGTCTGGCACCAACAACCATGCCGTGTTAAGTCACTTAAATCTATTCTTCCCCATTCTGATATTTGGTTTGAACTTCAGCAAGTAGTCTTCATCAAGTCTAGACGGCTAAATACATTGAGTTGCTGCCTTGTGATAAGCAATTTGTGTACCCAATAAAGTTGGCGTGTGAAATATTAAGGAAAGTGTTTTAATATTTTCAAGTTATGACTTCCAATATTGTCACTGACTTTTATTTTGTTTTAATAGTGAAGTACAGGGAGTCCACTCCCATTTGTAGAGGTTCTAGAAACCACCTTGTTCTTTCCTTTGGTGTTTTTTCTCAATTTATTAACCTTGCTCGACAAATTTCGACTGAATAGACAGGGGTTTGCTTCTTGCTAGAAAGTGACTGTTATTCCCTGTTATAACACTGGTTGGTGTTGCATTGGATAATGCCTTGTAAACATAAGACAATTTCAATGTAAAGTGATACTAAAGTCTAATTTTTCTTTTGTTTTTTGTTAACCACTTAAGGACCGGGCCTCTTTTTGTGATGTTTTGTTTACAAGTTAAAAACAGGTTTTTGTTTTTTTTTTTTTTTTTTTTTTGCTAGAGAATTACTTGGAACCCCCAAACATTATACATTTTTTTTCTACCACCCTAGAGAATAAAATGGCAGTCGTTGCAATACTTTTTGTCACACTGTATTTGTGCAGCGATCTTACAAGCACACTTTTTTTGAGAAAATACACTTTTTTGAAGTAAAAAATAAGACCACAGTAAAAAGTTAGCCCAATTTTTTTTTTTTATATTGTGAAAGATAATGTTACGCCAAGTAAATTGATACCCAACATGTCACGCTTCAAAATTGTGCCCGCTCGTGGAATGGTGACAAACTTTTACCCTTAAAAATCTCCATAGGCGATGTTTAAAAAAATTCTACAGGTTGCATGTTTTAAGTTAGAGGAGGTCTAGAGCTAGAATTATTGCTCTCGCTCTACCAATCGCGGAAATACCTCACGTGTGGTTTGAACACAGTTTTCATATGCGGGCGCTACTCACGTATGCGTTCGCTTCTGCACGCGAGCTTGGCCGGGGCACTTTTTTTAAAATTAAAAAAAATTTTTTTTTTTGTTATTTATTTTACCTTTTCATTTGTATTTTTTGTAAACATCCCTTTATAATAGAAAAAAAAAGCATGACAGGACCTCTTAAATACGAGATCTGGGGGTCAAAAAGACCTCAGATCTCATATTTACACAAAAATGCAATAAAAAAAAAGTTGCCATTTAAAATTTTTAAAAAAAAAAATGGCCATTTAAGAGCTATGGGCATAAGTGACATTTTGACGTCCCTTCCGCCCTGCATTGGTATGGAGATGGGTGGGGGCCATCTTCCCTTCACTCGTCTCCATACCCAGCAAGGGTGAAGATCCGATCGCCTCCGCCGACGGCTCCAGTAAGAGGCGGAGGGCACCGGAGCGCAGCAGGAGCCGCAGAGACCACTCTTTTCGGAAAGCGGTCCGCCGGCCAAAGAAGAGGATACTGGGGTTATGGCATCTAGGTGCTGCCATAACGATATTCCTCTTCAAAGTAAGGACGTACATCAGCGTGCGGCGGTCCGGAAGTGGTTAAAAATAACAAACATGTTATACTTACCACCACTGTGGAGTGGTTTTGCACAGAGCAGCGCAGATCCTCTTCTCGGGTCCCTCTTCAGTGCTCCTAGCCCCTCCCGTTGAGTGCCCCCACAGCAAGCGGCTTGCTATGGGGGCACCCGAGCCAAGCCACAGCTCCCTGTGTCCATAAAGAGACGGAGCTGTGGTCTGCCCTGCCCCCTTTCTCTCCTCATTGGCTCACTGACTTTGAAAGCAGCGGGAGACAATGGTGCTGCGGTGCCGTCTCAGCCAATGAGGGGGGGAGTCCTGGACGGCTGAGTCTCTCGTGCACCATCGCTGGATCTAGATAGACCTCAGGTAAGATTGGGGCATTGCACACAGGAGGCTTTTTATCTTAATGCATCAAATGCATTAAGATAAAAAGCCTTCTGCCTTTACAACCACTTTAAGGCCTTCAGCGCTTGTGAATGAGAGAAGACTTTGAGCCCAAAAAAAAAACACATTGTTCATGGATTGAATGTGTCCTTGCAACTAATTGCTCTGCATACAAACTTTCCTTTTTTCACAGCCAAATCTTTTAGATTTAAAAATTGTACACCTGTGGTTGTGTGTTTTATCAGGAGGTTGTTCTGCATATGTCATTAAGGCTTCATGTACACGGGACATTTTTACAACCTCTCCTGAACAATTTAACTTGCAAGATAGTAACCCACTTTTAAAACATCCGTTTTGCCATGTTTAAATGCCGTGTTTAGTTGTGTTTGCTTTTAGGGGCGTTTTCAAAATAGCCAAAAAAGGAAAAACGCCTGGAAACAAAACGCAGCTAAATGCGAGTTACCGCGTTTAGTTGCGCTTAGAAGAGCTTGAAATGCCTCTAAACTCAGCTTCTGAACCCATTTTTTAGCTTTCCAAAAAAGCCTCTCAACAGCCTAGAAATGACTGTAAACGACCCTGTGTGCATATACTGATAAGATAACCTAGAGGAGAGTTCAGGGGCATCTGAAAAAAAATGCCCAACTGCTCCTAAACGTCCGTTTACCAGCAGCAATGTACATGAGGCCTAAGAATCAATATTGAGTATCAGAAAGACCCTGACCAAAACTAACTTTGCTTTTGTTTGTTCTCTTCCCCAGCGCTGAAGGAAGCCATGTTTCTGGACAGAGCAATGGTCGTGATCCACAGGCTCTGGCCAAAGCCGTTCAGATTCATCACGACACACAGCACACAATGTACTTTGCCTGACAGAGCAGCAGGACACCATACCAATCTCCATGTTCCTCAGAGCTCTGAAATGTATGGTTCAATCCAGTCTCCTGTTGTCAGGGATAGCGCTCTTGGCTTCCTACCAGCACACTTTGGACTTTTTGCACTGAATTTCTTCAGTCTCATCTTAATTGAAGAAAGTAATTACTTGGTTTTGTTTTTACATTTTTTTTTTTAATTTTTTTTAAATTTTTTTTAAATATATCAAAAACTTCAACTGTCTTCTGATGCGTTGGACTGAACCTTTACCTCAAACCTTTCAAGATATCTGAAGATTATGCTCCAAATGGTCACTTTTTATTTTCTTTTAAAAGCCAGCATTTCTTCATCTTTGGTTATAACAAAAGTTGTCATACTTGTCTTAACTTCAAGCTGCTTTGTGAGTATATACATATATGGTAAAGTATAACTGTGTGGGGCCATAAACTTACTAAATGAGGTTTAGTCTTTACTGTAAAATATCTTTTTAAGTGATTTTGTTTTTTTACAGTTATCGCTGTCTGTCAGGTTCTTTACCATTGCAGCTTGTACTTTAGAGTACGCAGGCTGCAAAACAATTGCACTATATTGCAGATTAATTAAATTAGTTTTTTTTCTGTATTAAAATGAATGTGTAATATGAATAAGATTTTAATATAAGGGCCATGTGGCAAACACTGCCATTGGTTTTTAAGATGCAGATTGCCATTATTTTTCTGCTGCCCTCCCCAGCAAATATCCAGTCCCCTAAACCGTATGTAAGTATTTGCCAGCACATGAAAATGCCCGTGTTATGCTGCTGTGATTTGATATAAAACCTTTTTACTTGTAGTAAGGGTGGGGTTTGGGATCATTTTTAGGCAATAAAACCTTTCCGTAGACCCACACAGCATTTATATGTAATTGCATTGTAGATGTAACACATCCCACTTTCTGTCTTAAAATGATTGATGCAGCTTAAAGGATTTGTTGAAATTCCCTTTAACATAATTTTAGGTCTTGTGTATCTGAAAAGAATGCATGTTTGCCTGTACAGACCATCAAGATTTCAGCTGTTCCTTTTGTACACTTGGGGACCTGGTTGCTGTTGGCAACACAAGAATTCATTTCAGGCTTTTTTTTATTTAGATCACCTTTTTTAAAAGCTCAAATGTCTTTCCCATGCCTCAGTTGCGAATGGTCTTAGTCTTCACTGCCAGCAGGGCAGGCCCTGCTATTGACCTTTTTAACCCTTTAAAATGTATGATCCAAAGTATCTACAAATCAGTGGAATTCTCACAGTTTATACCAGCATTTTCACTTTGTGATGGATTCCTGAGCTCCAAAAACCAATGGGGTGCTGACTGCACTTACTACGTAGGAATTTTTCCTTTTTAAATGAGTGTCTCATTAAGCCCTTTTGACATGCTTATCTGCCCGAAAATTGCTGCATTTTCTTTTTATTTTAGAAAGGTGTCCAGTAAGTAGAGCTAGTGCTAGGCCACTGATGAGACAAATCCAGACTGCTAATTAACATGATTTCTCTGTAAATACCTCAAAGCATTTACTGCTTCAAACTGCTCTTTATCCTCACCCCACCTTTTCTGCAGCATGGCGAAAGGTTTGACCAGCACATGCATTTTTTTTTTGCAGTTCTTCATGGTGTGTTTTTTTTGTTTTGTTGTTTTTTGACACACAGAAACCAGAAATACCTCACTGGGATGGTGGAAGTTTTGTCTTTTGTGGGGGGAATAATAATGCTGCTTTGAGCTTTGCTGCTTGGTAACCCCTTCAGTGCCAGGTGATGTCATTCTGCTTGCTTTCTATCTTCTGTTTTCCTCCATGCTTAAAAGCAGTGTGTGTTTGTAAAAGCACTCTTGTCTTTTCTGTCTCATTCACAAGATATAATGGGAATTTGCTTTGCTTCATCATTACTTCAGTTTTTCATCAACTGCTTTGCTTGTAGTGGTATTTAAAAGAACTTTAATTCAACCAGTCCCTTGGGATTGAAGGGGTTGTGAATTGCTCCTTGATGGCTGAGGTGACTTTACAGTGTTCACATTTACAGCATTTTTTCACCTGTGCATCAGGCAACACATCGTATCTGTGCCATGAGTCTTGCAGATGTCACTGCAATTTTAAAAGTTGTTTGCTTAAAACTGGGTAGGGTGGGTCTTTTGCACGCTTTCTGTACAAATGTGTAAAACTGAGCCGGGACACATTCAAAATGTTTCAATGCAGACATGTGAACGTGGGTGATCACTTGTTGACCTATAAACACAGTCCTCTGCTTTTATTTATTACTTTTCTGCATAGTTTTATGTAGGAAAACGCAATGGGTAGGGTGGGATAGTAATACATAGGGTTTATGTGTTTGTACATTTTTAAAACTTTACAGGTTGTGTTGCAGCAATACTATTGTAAACTGTTTGGACTTAACTATTAACTGTTTTATTTAGGTGCAGAATGGCGCATATTTTTACTGTCTGTTCAGAAAATGATAGGAATTTTGTCTGTGGAATGGACTTTGCTAAAAATGTGGAATTTCACAGACTAAAAGGATTGTGAGAAGTGATGCCCTTCTTAAAGTTTTCATTGCCAAGCAGTGTTTAATTTTTTTTTTTTTTTAATGGGAGCAAATGCCACCAGCTTTAGACTTCCAGATACTGCACTTAGTCATGAACTACTGTCTATATAAACTGCCATGAGACAATTTTTAATTTTGGCTTTAGTGTGCACAAAGTGTGACCTTCAGGGTATAGTGTATATATCTATTGGACCTTTGTACTAATGCTTTTCCTTGCGTTAACATGTACAACATTGCATCTTCTGAAATAAGGCTGCAGAATTGCACAAGGATATTGCAGATAATGAGAGGTTTAGTGTTTTACTTAATAATGGTGTGCACTTAACAAGCACATGTGTAATGCATGTAGCAGCCTGTTTTGGGGAGGGGGGGGGGGTGGGGGTTGATTGTAGCGCATGAACCATATGTTTTGAACATTTTGATGTAGCATAGAGAAGAATAGGTCTAAAGTGCTTATGACAATCTTATAAATTTAGGTCACACAGTTTGTGATGTCAAAAAAAAGTTGCGTGTCTGACCTTGAACCTGCTGGTAATTTTACAAGGAGTTTGGGCTTAAAGAACTATAATTTGTGGACCATGTATGTGGTGGGAAAAGCTTAGCGTAATTCTTTTTTTTGACATATATAGTTTCACACTTGTCCTAGTTTGCCACTCTTTTTTTGCTTTTCAAGAAAACCTTACTGAGAAATATGTAGTTTGCCTAAACTCTCCCTGAAGTGTCCAGCTGTCTATGGTTTAGTACTGTGCCACTCGCAATACAATGTATAGGTAAGCACATGCTGAATTTTAACTTCATTGACTGCATATTTGGCCTGGATCAGTAAGACCTTCTTCACAATTCTTCAAAATACTGACGCTTGAACAAATGCAATATTATCACTTGTGTGTTTGACGCTCCTTAAAAATGCCCCTCAAATGCCCTGTGCGCATTTGACAAAGCCCACCCCGGATGCCCCCCCCCCCCCCTTTTTTTTTTTTTCTTTTTGGTCGGAGGTGAAGAAGGCCTGACTCATTTATTGTGTGTTTAATATAGACTTGAATGGAAGGCGTTGAGATGCTTCAGCTCCTTCCAAACTCCACATGAAGCTTCATTTTTGAAGCCCAGCAACGTGACACAAACTCTTTGTTAATGCGAACAACACTGTGTGCTGTCCATATTTATTGCAGACTGTTTTACTAGGAGTTTGAGGAAATGCTTGTGTGAACTGGGCTAATCTAAAGTTTTGAGTTCGAAAGGTCAACCTGACAACTAAATTTACAGCAAGTGGTGGTAACCTCCATATTTTTCAGCATAGGATTAATTTTAGAAGTGGCAATACTCCCACCCAAATGAACCCCCTTCCCCCTTTGAATTGTGTAGGTTATCTTCATCTTCCTACGCATGTTTGAGGCGGACTATGCGATGTGCAGGGCTGTACAGGCTTAAAGATGACACCTGCTTTCCTGGAGGGCATTTACAAACTTTCTTTGGGCTAATTTTATGATCTGTTAGACATTTGAGGTTATTGTAATATCATTATTGATTTTTATTCTCCTAAAGAGTAAGAAAGATACTTTACCATGTTACTAATTTCTATAGTGTTTTATGTGTAGAAATGGGATTTCTTGTACAGGAGTTTGCGTTTGACTTTTGATGTAAACTTTTCTTTCTATACTGTTGCTAGACTTGTAATGTTCAAATTGTGTTTTATGAAATTCTGAATGGATGTCTATAGCAATACGAGGTAAAATTATTATTATTATTTTTTTTTTTTTTTTAAAGCTATTTAAAGGGCAATTTAGCAGCCCACGTTGCTAGATTGAAATGCTGGCTGTATTTGTTTTTTTAACCTTGCAGGGATATCATTTGTTTTTAATGTGTTTAAATGAAAATATATGGCAAAATGCCAAATAAAGGGTCTATCTGTGTGTTTACTCTTACACCATTTTAATGCCTTCATTTCCATACAAAAGTAATGTTGGAAATCCAACTCTAAATTTTCCAATTTTGCATATAAGAAGAAAAGTAAACTTTTTTTGAAAATGTGTCCAGTATTTGTCGTAATTTATATAATAAAATTGTTCAAACATGAGGAATGTATATACAATGCCGGGCCATTTGCAGTGGATTTCTGGATATTGGATATGTGGATAAAATCTCTAGTTTGAAGGAGCGTTTTTCTTATGTCCCTGTTATGTTAAAAAAGCCATATTTTATTAAGTAATTTCTGATAATTTGTAACCATAAAATGTATATGCTCGTGGGAGGTTTAAATGGGTGCAGAGCATGTTGGCAATAATTATAACCATTGGTATTTTGGAATTCCTTAAAGTGGAACTAAACGCTATCACTTTATAGCCAAGGAAGCTGCTATCTTAGTGTCTGATCTGCAATTGCCATAATTTTGCACATGTGATTAGTTATGACACCAATCATTTAATGGCATGAAAGTTCAGTGGAGAGTACAAACAACTGTAACTGTTTTGGGAAACTGCTGATTGGACAGGTTTAGTTCAGCTTTAAAGTTGGAGTGTTAATGTGAATCTAATGGAACAAATACAGTGCCTTGAAAAACTATTCATAACCTTTGAAATTTTCCACATTTTGTCATGTTACAACCAAAAATGTAAATGTATTTTATTGGGATTTTATGTAATAGACCAACACAAAGTGGCACACAACTGTGACATAGAAGGAAAATGATAAATGGTTTTCAAGATTTTTTTACAAATATCTGAAAAGTGTGGTGTGCATTTGTATTCAGCCCCCCCCCCCCCCCCGAGTCAATACTTTTGTAGAAACACCTTTTGCTGCAATTACAGCTGCAAGTCTTTTTGGGTATGTCTCTACCAGCTTTGCACATCTAGAGAATTACATTTTTGCCCATTCTTCTTTTTGGCAAATGGCTCAAGCTCTGTGAGACTGGATGGAAAACGTCTGAAAAGCAATTTTCAAGTCTTCCCACAGATTTTCAATTGGATTTATTGGGTCTGGACTTTGGGCCATTCTAACACATGAATGTGCTTTGATCCAAACCAATTCCATTGTATGTTTAGGGTCGTTGTCCTGCTAGAAGGTGAGTCTCCGCCCCAGTTTCATGTCTTTTGCACTCTCTAGCAGGTTTTCTTCTAAGCTTGCCCTGTATTTGGCTCCATCCATCTTCCCATCAACTCTGACCAGCTTCCCTGTCCCTGCTGAAGAAAAGCATCCCCACAACATGATGATGCCACCACTATGTTTCATGGTGGTGGCATCAGGGTGATGTGCAGTGTTAAGTTTTCTGCCACACATAGCGTTTTGCTTTTAGGCCAAAAAGTTACATTTTGGTCTCATCTGACCAGAGCACCTTCTTCCACATGTTTGCTGTGTTCCCCACATGGCTTCTTGCAAACTGCAAATGGGACTTATGGCTTTCTTTTTGCCACTCTTCCATAAATGCTCTTTCCATTTTCAGATGATGAATTGAACAGTGATCCGTGAGATGTTCAAAGCTTGGAATATTTTCTTATAACCTAACCCTGCATTAAACTTATCCACAACTTTATCCCAGACCTGTCTGGTGTGTTTTTTGGCCTTCATGATGCTGTTTGTTCACTAAGGTTCATTAACAAACCTCTGAGAGCTTGACAGAACAGCTGTATTTATACTGAGATTAAATTGCACACTGGTGGACTCTATTTACTAATTTACTAACTTTCCTGATGACACGCGCAGAGCGTGAAATTTGTTGAAAGGGAGGCTCGACACGCAACAACGAGTCCTCCGTTCCTGGTATCAGCTGGAGCACACGTCGAGACATACAGAGTACCCGCAATCGTTTAAGGTACCGATTTGGTCTCTGTTTTCCTCCATAGTTGCAGCCCGGTCTGTTTCTCGTCTTGTACCCTACATACTGGTCTGGATGTAAAGGTTTTATCCACATGAAATAAAGATGTTTTTACACTATTTGAGCCTTTGTGGCTTTTTTTTCAGATTTGGATGGTGATTTGAGGCACCAAGGCGCAGGTTCAAGAAGTTACATATTCCACACTCCTGCTGTCTTGTGAGTGGAGTCCTTCTGCATTGATTATTTTAAGACAAGATATCCGGATAGCCACGTCTGATGAAACTATTTGCTTTTTTCCATGCCTGAGGGTCACTCTGTGGCCACTACTGTCTGGTGAGCGCTTTGATATACCACATTGGGTGAAGCACGAATAAGATAGTATTTGTACTTTATCATGTGGTGATTGGATTTATTGAGAAGATTCTCATATTCATAAGAAGATATACTGAACTTTTTTGCACTATATTCACTTTATTGGTTATATATGATTTAATTTGATGTATTTACACTGATGCACTTTATTTACATGATTGAGGTAACACGATATTTATTGTAATTATTGCACTATTGATGCGCCCTTTATTGTTTTGTCTACTAGATTTTAGTTGGGGGTATCAGTGTAAAGGGGGCTGAATACAAATGCACGCCACACTTTTCAAATATTGATTTGTAAAAAATTTTGAAAGCCATTTCATAATTTGCCTTCCACTTCACAATTATGTGCCACTTTATGTTGGTCTATCACATAAAATACATTTTTTATGTTTTTGGTTCTAACATGACAAAATGTGGAAAATTTCAAGGGGTGTGAATACTTTTTCAAGGCATTGTAGGGGAGATGCAATTGGTGACCTTTACACCGAGAAAACGCATCCATATAACAGTCTTAATTTACTAATGCTAGCCATACACATGTAAATTTTCTCTTGTTCAGCCTACAGGAAAATCATTGCTTTCCTCCATCTATGCTAAACAGTGTAGATGGTGGACTCTCCCCTTTAGACTATCAGAGCTAACAGAGCGTTGACAACCGTGGCTGTCTAAATACCCAAACAGTTATTACATCTGTGATGCAATTGGCTGAAAATTTTCCACTCAGTTCTTTCAGTTGAAATGCAGTAAGCTGGGTGGTGCAGAGTCGGGGCTGGACGGGACACCAATGGCTCAAATTTTTGCTGAATCAGCCAGATTTATACAGTGTATATATTAAAGGCTAGGTTTCCACTAGTGCGACCTGAAAGTTGCACGATTTTGATGAGATATGAAGCAATGCTTGTGTATTCTTGGGGTCCTCAAGTCGGGCCAAGGTAGTGCAGGGACTACTTTGAAGTCGCTGCAAATTGAAGTCTTACATATATAAATGGTACTCATTGGAAATCATGGGGTATGAATTGTCATGCGATTTTGGAGTCCCAAGTCGCATGACAAGGCTCACTAGTGGAAATGTAGCCTTCCATAATGGTATGAGGTCTTTCTCAGTTTATTGGCTAGTATTTCTGTGTACAAACCGGAACTCTACTGCATTTGTTTAGCCATGCGACTGCCACCACCAGGGAAATAGATCACTGGATAGAGGCAAGTTGTGTGCTTTGCTTTCTTTTCCGCAATCAGGAAAGGTGTAGCATTTTATCCATCAGGTAATACCAATTTCACAGGCATATGTTCTGCATTCAACTATTGCTGTTGCATTCACTACAGTATTGAACCTGCAAAAATAATGTAACTTATGCTGCCAATAGACATGTAAAATGATTAGATCTGGAAGTGGCAGACACTTATGACCCTAAAATTGCAAATACCAAACTTCAGCACAAAAGTTTGGAAGAGTTCAAATATCTGCCAGGCTCCACTGTCTCCACCCCCTTTTTTTGCCCTAGGTCAGAAGTAAGGAGAATCTTTTCAAAAGATAAAACAATACTTAAACCTTTTAGCCTAGGTTCACAATATTGCAGTGCAGAAAACCACATGTGATTTGGACCGGATTCCCACCGAATTCCTGTTCAAATCACGTGATTTTTTTTTGCAGTGCAATTTGAGCCAGTCATTTTGTATGGCTCAAATTGCACCACACCCCCACGAAAGGTGTAGGCAATTATTTATTTTCCGCACTGGAATCGGGTTGCATGTATGTGAATCAAATTTTAGCCAATCGCAGTGTTTTGCAAACTGTTTTTGGGGTGTCATTAATATGGTTGCCACCTCATCCCTTTAAACCTGAACACATATTAATTACACAGGTTCTGTGGCTGATTAAGGTGGTAATTAAACTCACATGGTGCCTTACCTGCGTTTCATTAGCCTCAGAACCTGTGTAATTCATATGTGTTCGGGTTTAAAGGGATGAGGTGGCAACTCTAGTCATTAACCTACCTTTGACACCCACAGCGGTTTGCAACAGAGTGTGATTGTGAAACACACAGGAATTGCTGCGAATCCCGCACTGCATCAGTGTGAATTGGGCCGAAAAGTGGAAAGGTTAGAACCTTGCTCACTTTGTTCAGTTTGTGTCCCTTGTGAGATGTTCTGTGTCCAATGAACACAGGATGTAAGTTACGGAAAAATCTCCCTAACAGACACAGTGGGGCTGATTTACTAAAACTGAGAGTGTAAAATCTGGTGAAGCTCAGCTGTTTTTGTTTGTGTCATAGCTTAATCTAACCAGCTGAACCAGCTGAAGTTACAGCGCATCCAGAAAGTATTCACAGCGCCTTACTTTTTTTTTTTTTTTTTACATTTTGTTATTCCAAAATGGAATAAATTCTTAATTTTTTCTCATTCTACAAACAATACTCCATAATGACAACGTGAAAGAAGTTTGAAATCTTTGTAAATTTATTAAAAATAAAAACAGTCACATGTACATAAGTATTCACAGCCTTTGCTTTGTTGAAGCACCTTTGGCACCAATTACAGCCTCAAGTCTTTTTTGAGTATAATGCTACAAGCTTGGCACACCTATTTTTGGGCAGTTTCTCCCTTTCTTCTTTGCAGGACCTCTCAAGCTCCCCCAGGTAGTCGATGCACAGCCATTTTCAGATCTCTCCAGAGATGTTTAATCGGGTTCAAGTCTGGGCTCTGGCTGGGCCACTCAAGGACATTCACAGAGTTGTGCCAAAGCCTCTCCTTTGTTATCTTGGCCGTGTGCTTAGGGTCCTTGTCCTGTTGGAAGATGAACCTTTGCCCCAGTCTAGGGTCCAGAGCAGGTTTTCATCAAGAATGTTTCTGTACATTGCTGCATTTCTTTCCCTTGATCCTGACTTGTTTTCCAGTTCCTGCCACTGAAAACCATCCCTAAAGCATGATGATGCTGCCGTCACCATGCTTCACTATAGGGATGGCATTGGCCAGGTGATGAGCGGTGCCTGGTTTCCTCCAGACATGACGCTTGCCATTCAGGCCAAAAGAGTTCAATCTTCGTTTCATTAGACAAGAGTTTTGTTTCTCGTGGTCTGGGAGTCCTTTCGGTGCCTTTTTGGCAAACTCCAGGCAGGCTGTCCTGTGCCTTTTACTGAGGAGTGGCTTCTGTCTGGCCACTCTACAATACCAGCCTGATTGTTGGAGTGCTGCAGAGATTTAAGATGTTTAAAGTTTTTAAAATGGCAATTTTTCTTTTGTTCATACAACTAGAAAATGGCTACAGTAATCTCACTGGACACTTTTTTTTTTATATATCTATATATATATAGATAGAGAGATAGAGATATAGATATAGATATAGATATATATATATATATATATATATATATATATATATATATATATATAATCTCCTTAAGATTAGAGCAACAAATGGTACAGAATCATGAAGTAATGACATAATCTGGTGCCTATGTGGAGGTGGGACAGCAGGTAGCTGCTCTTCTAAACTCTCAAACCCTGTACACATGGGCCGAGATTAGCCAGTACAGTAGATACTGGCCGACAGTCAAATTCTGTCCAACAAGGACCTGTAGACACAGGCCGATCTCACGGTTGTTTTCTGTTGAACAAGCTTACTGAAAAACCAGCAGCCGATCGGCACACAGCCAATGGCTACAAATGCTGATTGTGTGGGGCGGTCCCCCTGTCAACACAATAGATCAGCGAAGAGATCGCTGTACTAAAAGCACATAGTTAGTACAGCGACCTCTTCCAGAGTTCCTCCGTGTTTTTTTTTTTCCCATTAAGACTGCTGGGTTGGATGAAAATAAAAAAACTTTACCGTATGTACCAGGCTATAGCTTTAACTTATTTTCAACTTTTAGCCTGTCCTTTGTTGCTGGATTTTTGTATTTTGGGTAACTGTGCACAGCCTATGCTATACAACCAATTGCTAGTCTATAACCTGCCTGAAGATGCTCCTCTTCCTTCCTATCCCAATGCCCACAACCAAAGTTATGGAAAGTCCCCCTAGTGTGGGCACACAATAAAACATGACGAACCACTCTTCTGCATGCATTTCTAAAATGTAAAAGTTGTTTCTTTTGGAAATTTTTGTTAACATTTTTACAACACCTACAGTACAACATGTACCAAAATTTCCACCTCCCTCTTCCACCCCCTCCCCCTCCCCTCCCTGTCCCTTGTGCAGCATTTCAACAATTACAGAATCATATTCTATTCTCACAACTTTTCAAAGGCATTTTTGTATCCAAGGTGTCAGTAGTGCACCCAATCATCACACAGTCAGATAATTATTCCGTCAGCATTACATGGTCATTTTACCCAAGTACGGAGAGTGCCTTTGTTTAAAGCACTCCCCCGCCGCAGCAGTTCAAATCAAAGTGTCCTTGTCTTCAAGCCAGCATTGCCATACTTCTCGAATTTTTTTTGGACAACCCCTACTTAAGTATGTTGCTTTGTAGAAAGGTAGCGCTTTATTGATTATGTCTTTCCAGTAGGACACTGTGGGTGGTTCAGGTTTTTTTCCAACACAATAAAATAGCTTTACGTGCGTAAAAAAGGGAGAGAAATCATGGTTCTTTGTGCCCTTCGTGGCGCCAACTCCTCCACCAGGCCCAGCAGACAAACTGAGACCTTTACAGGAATCGACACCGAAAGTAATTTCTGTATAGTCCGTGTTACCCCTGTCCAGAACTCCTGTATCGGCTGGCACTGCCAGAATATGTGATCAAAGTCAGCATGGTTAGACGTGCAGCGCCAGCACTCTGCTGCACCGATACCACAGATACCAGCTATCTTCACTGGGGTATAATAAAACCTATGTAGTATTTTAAATTGAATGAGCCTATCTCTGGCCGACACCAGAGTCTGGAACGGGTGGTCCTACATATCATCCCAATCCCCCCCCCCCCCCCCAAAAAAAAATCTGACCAGTGCACCCCATGTATCCTTGCATTTGTGCATTTTTGGCCTTTCCACAAATAATTCTTTGTAAACTACTGATAACGGTTTTGTAAGTCTTCTTTACCCAGCATGTTCTCTAATGGGGATGCACCCAGCTCCAGCGTGTCTGAACTCAACAGTCAGGAATGCTTGTCTTAACTGATAATATCAGAATAAATACCAGTTGGGAAGATTGTATTTATCTTGGAGTTGATCAAACGTAAGTAACCACACACACACACACACACACACACACACACACACACACACACACTATGTGTTTCAGTTGTTTAATGCCAACCCTGGCCCATATTATTGGGTCAAGGATTGCACCAAAGTGGGGTAATCTAGGGTTGAACCAAAGGGGGGTGTCCTGTGACCAACCCCCATCTGCCGATTTTCATTGTCATCTGTGCCCTGTCCCATGCGCGTATAGTGACATGCATCGAGCCAGTCAAAGGCAGAGAGGCCTGGGGTTCCCTGTATACTAGGAAAAACTAGGTAAACAGGTGACAGGTCACATCAGGTGACTTACTCAGAGCTATAGCCAGAGGTTCTATCGCTAGAGCAAATAGGGATGGTGAGAGCGGGCATCCCTGACGTGTGCCTCTACCCACTGGAAACGGGGGAAACGCGGCGCCCAGCTTTATTGCCGCCTGGGGTTTACTATATAGTGAGATCCAGGTTATGAAAACTTCCCTAAACCCCATATGGCACAGCACCACTAGCATATAATTAGTCTACGTAATCAAAGGCTTTGGCCATGTCGAGGGACACTACAATGTAAAGGTGGGTTAAAGTGAAACTAAAAAGTTAGCTAGTGAAGAGGGATTAAAACACCAGTCAGATTTATTGATGTCTGTGTCTCCCCATTATGGCAATTGACCCTCACTTTGTCCTAACGACTGTTTTGCCCAAAGAGAGAATCCAAACTTAGCATGGTCACCAAAACAGTAATAGAGGGAGAGACTAGTTCTGGTGCCTTGCAGAGACCTACCTCAATTTGAAGGGATTTCCTCTTTTTGCCGTCAGTTTTACTGTAAAAGGTTGGGTTTTAGTTAAAGCTCAGAGACCACAGACTCCGTTCTATAATCTGCCTTTTTTAAACAAATTCCCTGGTGTAGAGTAAGGCTAAGGTTCACAATTGTTTTCTCTGCAGTGGATCTCTTTTCAGAGTTTGGCTAAGCAGCCACTGTCAGGCATTGAGGAGGTGATCTAACATTTTTCTTTTTAATTTTTTTTGCTGCTTGGTAATTTTCAATGGGATTGATGCACTGCAACCATGAGCCACGTTTGGGTTGCTATGTGCCTCTTTAACTTGAATGGGTGCATTTGATTGGTGCTAATGATTGTCAACATGACATGTTAAATTAGCCACGATGTGTGAACAGCCCCATCTGGTAGGTGGCAAAACTGCAGCTCAGCTGTGTGGTTTTTACCACAGAGTCTGTGAAAAATTCTCAGCAGTGTGGTGTTTAGTGGAAATCAGTAGCTGCACTATAATGGTTGGGTTTTTGTTAATCTGGATGGCTATTGGGCTATGTCTACCTGATGGCTGGTCACCCTTTCACTGTAACTATAATGCCCTGTACACACGATAGGATTTTCCGATGGAAAATGTGTGATAGGACCCTGTTGTCCGAAATGCCGACCGTGTGTAGGCTCCATCACACATTTTCCATAGGAATTTCTGACACACAAAGTTTGAGAGCGAGCTTGCTATAAAATTTTCCGACAACAAAATCCGTTGTCGGAAATTCCGATCGTGTGTACACAAATCCGACACACACAGTGCCACGCATGCTCAGAATAAATTAAGAGACGAAAGCTATTGGCTACTGACCCATTTATAGTCCCGACGTATGTTTTATGTCACCACGTTCAGAACGATCGGATTTTCTGACAACTTTGTCCGTCTGTGTGTGTGCAAGACAAGTTTGAGCCAACAAACGTTGGGAAAAAATCCATGGATTTTGTTGTCGTAATGTCCAATCAATGTCTGACCGTGTGTACAGGGCATAAGTCTAGAGCTGTATTTACCATAAGACTTCTCCTATGATGCTAACCTTTTTTCACTGTGTCAAAACAACCTTTTTGGAGTTCTACTTAATGGTTGTATTTTGGACAGATTTCAGAATGGTTTGTTTGGGTAGGCTTAGACAGTTTTTAGTTGGATTGTGGAAAAGGGTTAGAATTCTTGTCAAGCTATGTTTACCTACTCCATAGATTGTATGTCAGGCTTTCTCAACCAGGGATCTTTAAGCAGTGAAAAAATGACCGATCTCACACATACAATGACTGCCATCATAATTTCCCACTGACACCTAATGTGTCACTGCTATGTCTCACCCAGTGTAAGAGGCCCACCACACCGCTAATCACCAATGTAAAGAGGCAATTCTCCACTGAACAAATATAATGGAATGTTACCATATTCAGTCTGGCCCTTGCATTTTCGTGACTATGTATAGAGCACAGGAGTGTTGCAAAATAACTGGCTCTGGGTATTGAATGTCATGATTTTTTTTTTTTTGTTTTTTTTTTTTTGTTAAAGGGTTAATTCACCTTTTACCGCAAAACTGCCAATGCAGGTAAGGGGTGCCTGTAGAAAAAAAACAAACTGTGCAGTTTAACCAATATTAAATAATGACTTTGCTATTAATGTAGGGCAGGCCATTTACCTATTCCATGAAACCATGACTTTTATGCCTGGTACACATGATGAGATTATCAGACAAATGATGGTCTTCTTTTTTTTTTGCATGCTAGTCTCATTGAAGATTGAAGAGATTACTAAAGTTATAAAAATTCTCATACAACAGAAGAATTTGGAAGTGATGTAATGTTTAGTGTGTTTTTGAACGACAACTGTACTGATTAAATGAAAATTGCATGATTTGGTAGCGTACAAGAAAACATTTTGTGTTTTTGTCCTTTTGGATAGTTTTGCCTTAAGTGTTGGGATTGGCTTTTGAAAGCTGTGTACCAATGATCAGATTATCGCACGATTACTTAGAAAGCCGTATTTTTTGTACAATCGTGTTAATGAGCCTTTAAAGTCAGAGATTGCATAGCTCCCTCCTGCCTTGTTTCTAGGATGTTGCTTGGACACTTCCAGCAGATGCAAACCCCCTCACATGTCGCTACCTCTGTTACAGTAGCTCTAAGCTCCACAATTTATGATAGAGTAGACCACACGTGCAAGTATTTGAGAGTTCACTCTTGTGATGGTGGGGGTGATCAGTACTGGCTTGGAGTGTCTTAGGAAAGTCCTACTTGCAAAGCAGGATGGGATAATGCCATCTCTGGGAGTTTTTCAGCCCAACTCTAATAAAATGGCCATTGGCTCCTGCTGCTGTCGATCAAATCCAATTACATGGGGGGGCCTAAGTCATACATTCGGCGGCTATGGATGCCGAATGATTCCCCCCCCCCCCCCGTTCAATCACTTTAATCTGAAGAAATAGTGGTTTATCTGTGTCCATATGTAAAGTGAATGGGAGTGATCATATACCTATTAACCAGCTGCTGCACTTTTAGGGTTTTGAGTAAAGTGGCAGGGTCTGAACCCCTTTTGATTTCCTATTGGGAGTATCTCACCAAAAATAAAATTTTTGTTGCAAGAGATGTCAAGATCTGACTTGTATCTTAGGGCAGACTTGTGGGAAAATCAGTGAGCCAATCACACAAACAGAAAATGACATTTCAGGGAGAGTCCTGTACACCATTTGTCAACCCTGTCCTCAAGTACCCCCAACAGGCCATGTTTGCAGGGTTTTTCTTTATCTTGCACAGGTGCTTTAAATAAGTCAATGGCTTGGTATTTTGGACAGCTATTTTTTCTAAGAGAAATTCCCAAAACATGGCCTGTTTTGGTGTACTTGGGGACAGGGTTCAAAACCACTGCTGTACACCATCTTGGTACGAGACACTTCCAGGTAGCCATATTGCACTTAACAGAAAATTGCAGTGCTGCAGATTGCAAAGGAAAGTTAATTGACTGATTTGTGTGTGAATGATTTTATTAGTTTACAAGTTTAACAGCTGGCACAAAAGCCATAGACCTATAAAGAGGCATACGAAAACAGGTGTAAGGAGTTGGAGGCTCACACAGTAAGTCTGGTGTATATTTGAGCCTTCCTCTTGTCTACAACATGGTAATTTAGGTTCACAAATGAAAAAGACTGGTGACATTTTGGTGTCATAGGCAGCTTGTAAAAGATTGGAGTAGCAGAAGCAGGAAAAAAAAGTGAGGTTGTTACAAAGGAGGATGGGTTGAAGGAAATTAGTGAGGTGGGGAGGGTTTTGAGGAGGGTTATGGAAAAGGGCAGCTGGAGGTCTGGGTACTTGTTGGAAAAGGCGACCTTTTTGGGTGGTTGTAAACTCTTACATATAGCTAGTGAAGTGACTGGCCTCAGGTGCTACACAGAGATTAGATAAACGGGTAAAACTGATGTAGGTGTTTTTATCTGCAGTCTTCTCTACCTCTGTTCAAATTCCAGAATTTATACAGCTTGCCTGAGCTTTTAGAAAAATGGGGGTGGGAGAGCTGAAGTCACACTCAGTAAGTAGTACACCGTGACCCGATTGGAGGGAAGACACACACTCTCCCCCCCCCCCCTTTTTTATTTTTTTTCCACGCAGGAATAGAGCCTGTCAATCAGCTTGAGGTTGGAGTCCGCAAAACTTATCAGAAGTGATTCATGTTGATAGCAGGGAAATGAAGCAGCAGACAGAAATTACACTTGCTCTAGATTGAAACAAGCACACAAGTCTACAACCACTTAAGGACTGGGCTTTTTTTTGTTTGTTTTACACTTGGCGTTTACAAGTTAAAATCAGGGGTTTTTTTTTGCTAGAAAATTACTTAGAACCGCCCCGAGCATTATATATTTTTTTTCAGACAACCTAAAGAATAAAATGGCAGTCGTTCCAATACTTTGTCACACTGTATTTGCGCAGCGGTCTTACAAACGCAATTTAATTTTTTTTTTTTTTTTTTTACAAGCTACCAGTTTTGAGTTACAGAGGAGGTCTAAAACTACCTCAGATCTCATATTTACACTTAAATGCAATGAAAAAAAATTTCCCCTTTTAGGACCATTGGCTGGAAATGACCTTTGACAAATCGCTTCCATCATCCAATGGTGTGGGGGCCATCCGTTCCCTCACTCGACTTTATGGCTCTGAGGGGAAAGGACCGGATCTTCTCCGCTGACCGGAATGCGGCGGGAGGGGGGTGGGCACCTCTCCCGCTGTTGGCAAAAGCGATCTTACGGCGAACCTGCCACAGAGACCACTTTTATCTGAAAGCGGTCAGCTCGGCATTTTTTAAAAAATATGGAGTTATGGCCGCTATGTGCTGCCATAAGAACGCTATTCAATGTCAAAGTACCGACTTATGAGGGTGGGCGGTCCGGAAGTGGTTAAAGTGGGGTACACACTATAATCGGAACTGATGAATGGAAATTCGGAATCGGCTGTCGAAAGTTGTGTACACACTATACGAAAATGTTTGCCCGATTTTTCTTATAGGGGCTGGCCTTAAGGCTTGAATAGAGTGGAGTCAAAGTCAGCTGGCAAAGGCTGCTCTCCATATTTACAGAATTTGTCCTGTAAGGGTAAGAACATTTTTAATGACATTCAATTAACAAGTTTTGTGTTGCAATTGTATATGCTAGATTTTTTTATTTGGCTTTTTTTTTTTTCACTATGAAAGTGGCGTTACCCTTTAATTTAGCGGTACAGTTGATTTTAGCTACAAATTCTCCTTGCCTGTATACCCAGATTTTGGACATATTTAACCCCTTCATGCTGACGTAATGCAAATATGTGACCTTTGGCTTTAAGGGGTTGTATGGGGGTGATGTATGCAGCTACAGGCATCACCCCAGTACATACGTAATTTCTCAAATTATATTTTTACACGCGCTTTCTTCTGTTATTACAAGCAGCGGGAGGGGATGCTCGTCCGGGCTTTCCCGTCCCGTGGGGAGGCGTGAGCGGCCAGCCAAACATCCGCGGATGTTTGGCTGGTCGGAGACCCGAACGAAGCCAGAATCTGCTTTGATGGGGTCTCGGATCTAGTAAGCCCGAAGCGATGTCATGACATTACTTCCTGTTTACTTGAGCCTTAAAGGTGCCAAATAAAAAAATAGAAAAATTGACGACAGTATTCAAAACGGCCAAACTGGGCTTTTAAGTGCAAATGAGGGATTTGGGGTCTTATAGACCCTCCTGATTCCTCCATAAAGAGTGCCTATTACTGTCACAAGGAGTGTTTACATTACTTGTGGCAGCAATAAAAGTAATCCAAAAATAAATTAAAGGGACAGTGTAAAAATAAAAAAAGGAAAAAACTCATTTAAAGCACCCCATCCCTCTGTGCTCTATATGTAAGTTGCACCTGCAAATGTAAACCGTGTTCAAACCACCATGTGAGGTATTGCTGTGCTCATTAGAGTGAGAGCAATAATTTTAGCACAAGACCTCCTCTGTAAGGCTACTTTCACACTGAGGCATTTTTCAGGTGCTAAAGGGCTGAAAATGGCACCTGAAAAACTCCTCCCCTGCCAACCCAGTGTGAAAGCCCGAGTGCTTTCACACTGGAGCGGTGCACTTGCAGGACGGGAAAAAAATAAGTCCTGCAAGCAGCATCTTTGAGGCGCCAACCCCCGCCCCAGTGTGAAAGTGCCCTATCTCTAAACTAGTAACCTGTAAAAGAAAAAAAAAAAAAAAATTTAAAGTGTCAATTGCGCGGTCATGCTACACTGTACCCAAACAAATTTTTTATCATTTTGTTCCTACAAATAGAGCTTTCTTTTGGTGGTATTTGATCACCTCTGCAGTTTTTATTTTTTGCGCAACAAAGACCGAATTTTTTTTAAAAAAAAAAGGTTTTTCTTTGTTTCTGTTAAATTTTTTTGTAAATAAGTACGTTTTCTTCTTCGGGCACCGATGAGGTGGCACTGATGGGCACATTTGTGGGCACATGTGGATGGCCATGGGGTACATACTGGGCCATCCACATGTTCCCCTTCCCTGGTGGTCCTAGTGGCGATCCCTGGTGGTCCAGTGTGGTGATCTGAGGGGAGGCTGCACTGATAAACAATCAGCGTAGACCCCCCCCCCCATCACGAGAACCGCCGATCGGCTCTCCTCTACTCGCGTCTGTCAGACGCGAGTGAGGAAAAGCCGATCAACGGCTCTTCCTATTGACAGCGTGATCAGCCGTGATTGGACACGGCTGATCACGTGGTAAAGAGCCTCTGCCGGAGGCTCTTTACCAAGCTTGGTGGAGCGGTGTGTCAGGCTGACACACCGCTCCACTGATCGCCGCGATGCATGCCCCCACAGGTGCGTGTCAGCATGTTATCCTGCTGGACGTCATATGACGCCCAGTCAGGATAACTGAACCACTTCCCGGACGTCAATCCGCTATAGGGCGGGCGGGAAGTGGTTAAGTACCATAGTATGTCGCCATTCCACGAGTGTGCACAATTTTAAAAGTGTGACATGTTTGGTATCTATTTACTCGGCATAATATCTTAAGCATTATACAAAATAATTAGGCTAAATTTACTTTTTTTAATTCATGAAAGTGTATTTCTTCCCCCCACAAAAAAGCATTTGAAAGACTGCAGTGCAAATACAGTGTGACATAAAAAAATTGCCATGATCGCCGTTTTATTCTCTAGGGTCTTTTTTTTTTAGCAAAGTATATAATCCTTGAGGGTTCTAAGTAATTTTCTAGCAAAAAAAAAATTACAATATATAGTATGGGGTTTCCTTCACGGTGCCCATTGTTAATCAGACAGTGCTGGACATCCAGCAGTTATAGTTCATGGTGAGGGACTTCCCTTGCCAAATAATGAAGGGAAAGCTCCCCCATGGAACACACATAGATGCCAATTCTTTCCGGGTTCTACTATCCAGTTCAGTGGTTGGCAAGATAGACCTAGTAACTGCTTCGGCATGCGATGGGAAGATGTTTCTAACGGTAGAATAATGGAATCATGCCCAAGCAATGCGCTGCCATCCGCAGCAACAGATTAGTTAAACAGCGCCGCGACCCTATACTATTTTACTGTGCGCGTATCTAAATGTTTCAATAAAGTTAGTTGCGAGGGAAAAAAAAAAAAAAAACAGCATGACGCTTCGCGATTGGCTACACGGCTCGAGCCCCGGTACGCATGCGTGGGCATGTTGGAGGCTTAGGAACACAGACAGCAACTGCAGTAGAGCAGCCAAAGGGCTAGGCTAGCTTGTACACCAGGGCTTATAGCAGGCCGGGTGGATGGGATGGAAGCTGGACCTTCTACACCAGGTAAGCAATGCCCGGGGCTCCTCCAGCCTTCAGGAGGAAGGGGAGAAGTGCTGCACCTGGAGAGAGAAGGAGGGGAAAAGAGGAAGAGTCTCTCACAGCCTGCAGCTAATGGTGATGGAGAGACCCTCTAAAGAAATGCAAATTGGGACATGTGTTTGATGCCAAAAGGGAGGGAGGGACGGCTTATTTTAAAGCAGAGTCTGGGAAAAGATGCGAGTGGTCCATGGGATTATTCAGGAGGGAAGACACAGGAACCTGTTCTGTGCAGTTGGGAAAACTTCTCCACAACTCTCTTCTATACACACTTCACTGGAGGGTTCACTCTACATCTTCTTCTGCAGGGATGCCAGTATTCTAGAAGGATCTACACAAACACTTTACTAAACCATTCTTCACAGCCTTCTTACTCACATCTCCTCTAAAGGACTGCCTTACACTTCAGTAACCATTATGCATGCATTTTACAGGATCGCTATTGCAGGTTAACACTTTGCTTTGCTTGTACTGTGCATATATATATAATATATATTCTAATTTCTGCAGATAGTGTGTAATATTTACTTTTTGATTGTAAATTTGCAGAAAAATACAAATATGCATGCAGAGCTAACGCTCTGACGCTATCATAAGGGTTAAAGTAGATAAACCCAGATACTGTACTTAACTCTAATACAAGCTTTAATGCATCATTTTCAAACGTTGGTTTCAGACTTTTTTTTTTTTTTTAATTTTCTTTCATTAGCACTAGTGGAGCTGCCTTAAAGTGGATGTAAACCCAATGTCATCCTTTCTGAACTACTGCCACAGGGGTTATCTATAAGGATATACATGCCTCCTGCATGTATCTTTACCTGTCTCCCCTCTGTCTGTTATTAGACCCAAAAAACTGCATATTCTGTGGGTGGGTCTGTTGGCTGGAGTTTGGTGGGTGGAGTCGTGATGTCAGTAGACTCCCCGCCCACTTCTACACTTCCCTTGTCAATATGCATTTTCTCTGTGTATTTCTGACACTGAACTTCTGCTATGATCTCTAGCATCCAGTGAAAAGACAGGAAAGTACCCACATGACTTCAGCATGCCAAATCATGGTGAGGTGTGGAACAGCCAATCCTTGCAGAGCTGCTGAAGAAAGGAGTGGGGGAGGGAATTAAAAAATAATGCATGTCTTAGGCTAGTGCACGAGATATGTAAATCACCTGTCACTCACAGCAAGGGGGAGGATTTGACAAAGTTTTTCTCAGTTTGTCAAGATTTCTCTCACTGAACAATAAAAGAGGATTGCTCAGAGATGGATTAACTCTGTGTGGCAAGACTGATAGGAAATCTTATACTCTACAGTATGATATATATATAAACAAAAAAAAATTTGGTTTTACATCCACTTTAAAGTGATACTAAAGTCAAATTTTTTTTTAGTTTAACCACTTGCTTACTGGGCACTTGCATCCCCTTCCTGCCCAGACCAATTTTCAGTTTTCGGTGCTCTCTCACTTTGACAATTGCTCGGTCATGGAACACTGTACCCATATGACCTTTTTTATCTTTTTTTTTTTTCACACAAATAAAGCTTTCTTTTGGTGGTATTTAATCACCACTGTGTTTTTTTTTTTTTTTTTTTTTTATTGCTAAACAAAGACCAAAAATTTTGAGGAAAAAAAAAAATGTTTTTCAGATTTTGTTATAACATTTTGCAAACAGGTAATTTTTCTCCTTTACGGATCTGTGCTGATGAAGCTGCACTGATCAGGAGCCACTGATGGTGCACGGATAGGCGGCATGGAGAGGTGGAACTGATGGGTACAAATTAGGCGGCACTGATGATGAGGCACTGGTGGGCAGCACATGTGGGCGCTAAGGGGACCGATGTCCCTCTAACAGAAGCCGCAGCTTTTTTTATTTTTTCTTCATGCTGAGAGCGTGAAGGAAAAAAAAAAAAAACGATAATCGGCATCTGTTTATTTCTGTGATCAGGTGTCATTGGCTGACAGCTGATCACGTGGTGAGGGGCCTGCTGTGATAGGCCCTTTACCCGATCTCTGATCAGCCGAGTCTCACGGACTCTGCAATCACAGAGCATTGGAGGCACGAGAACAGGAGGACGTCCTGGCAATTTAAGCCTGCACTCTAGCCGTCTTTTGGCTATAGCACGGGCAGCAAGTGATTTAAAATAACAAAAGTGTCTATACTCACCTGCTCTGTACAATGGTTTTGTACAGAGCAGCCCAGATCCTCCTATTCTCGGGTCCCTCACTGGTGCTCCTGACCCCTCCTTCCTGCTGAAGGCCCCCGTAGCAAGCAGCTTGCTATGGGGGCAGCTGAGCCGCTGCTTTGTGTCCATTCAGACAAGGTCCTAGTAGATGACAGCAATGGCATGCAATGCCAAGCAGCTGCAAGCAAAGCCAACAGAATATTGGCATGCAGTAAAAAGAGGATTCACTCCAGAGATGGAACGATAATTCTCCCACTCTACAAGACTCTGGTCTGGCCGCATCTTGTGTAAGCCGTCCACTTCTGGGCACCAGTCCTCAGGAGGGATGTGCTGGAGAGAGTCCAGAGAAGGGCAACAAAGTTAATAAAGGGACTGGAGAACCTCAGTTATGGGGAAAGACTAAAAGTATTGAACTTCTTCTCTGGGGCGAAGAGACGCTTGAGAGGGGATCTATCAATGTACAAATACTGTGCTGGTGACCCTAGCATAGGAAAAAAACTTTTCAATGAAAGGGAATTTAAAAAGACACGCTGCCATTCACTAAAATTAGAAGAGAAGCGGTTTAACCTTAAACTGCATAGAGGTTTCTTTACTGTCAGAGTGGGAAGGATGTGGAATTCTCTTCTATTAGCAGTGGTATCAGCAAGGAGTATCGATAATTTCAAAAAACTATTAGATGGCTACCTTAACCACAACATACAGGGGTATACAATGTACTATTGACATAAACACACACGTTGAACTGGATGGACTTTTTTTGAAACTCACCAACTATATAAGATTTTTTTTATCTTAATGCATAGAATGCATTAAGATATAAAAAAAAAACCTTCTGACTTTGGAACCACTTTAAGGTTCTTTAACAAATGCCGGAGCTGAAAGTTCACAAAGTGCACAGGCATGGTCCACCATTGATATTTTCAGGAAGCTGGGCGATAGCAATTCTCTCCAGCAGATGCTGAAAGCAAATACAGTGGCAAGAGAAAGTATGTGAACCCTTAGAAACTAGTTTTCTGCAGTAGTTTGCCATGAAATGTGATCTGATTCTCATCTAAGTCACACCAATATACAAACACAATGTAGCTGCTGACTTTTAATATTAGGACACATACCTGTCCAGGGATCCAGCTCTGTCCTCACCCAAGCCAATTGTTCAATTCTGTGTTGTGTGCGAGAAGGCTGCGGGGAAAAAGGGGGGTGAACTTCCACTCAGATCACCTAAGCAATTGGGGCGGAAGTGGGAGCAGGCACCTGTGAAAACCAGGTCCCCCCACCCCCCCCCAACCAAAAAAGTGGGCAGCGGAGGAGGCAAACAACCAGAACTTCACCTTTTGGGTTAAGCTCTGCTTTAAAGTGACAACATACAAATAATCATAGTTTCTCGTGTCTTTGTTGAACACACCCATTAAACATTCACAGTGCTGGAGAAAAAAGTAACAGAACCCCCATAGACTAATTACTTCAACAAAAGCTAATTGGAGTCAGTAGTTTGCAGATCTGGAGTCCAATTAATGAAATGGGGGTAGAGAAGGAAGCGCCACCTGAGTATAGTATTAACAAATGATGTTTAATGACACCAGGTAAAAACACACTTACAGGATAAAAACATATAAAAGGCTCATCTGTATAGGTATGTGGTCCTCGGTGTTCCCTCTGATCCTGTGGTGGTGACGCTGCAGGGATGTTGGGCTGCAGAAGATGGATTACCAGACTGGAGCTCCTTCTGTGGCCATCAGGAAGAGACTAGGGGCCGGTGTGGAGCGCACGTGGAACGTGCATGACGTCACAGGTCGTCCGTCCGCTTCCGGGTTCGGTATCCAGGGGAGGGATCATCCAGGGAGGAGGGCTAGCAGGGAGGTTGAGAGAAGGCTACGCACTCAGAGCCACTGCTCCTTCAATAGGCCTAATAGGGAGGTGTCTGCAATGAGCTTTTATATGGCAGTGCTGTGGGATAACAGGTCCCAGCGTCTGTCAAAAGAAAGCACAGCGCCAACTGTGGGTGGGAGGGGAACTACAAGGTAACATAATATACACAGAAAAAAAAAAAAAAAAGTTATATAATAGTCAGTGTCATGGAAACATATATATGAATGGGGAAAAGTGCATGGTAGTAAACATGGAGACAATATTATTAACAATAGTAAAAATGGGAGCAAAAAATGGAGGTAAGTATAAAAAAAAAAATATATATATGTATGTACTTGTGTGTGTATAAAAGCGAAACATAATAACCAGAAAATGCAACAGTAAAGATAACAAATAAATAAAAATAAAAAATAATAAATACATACATTTAAAAATATAAAAAAAAAAATAAAAAAAAAATAAAAAAAATATGAAAGTGAGAATAAAAATATTAATAAAATATGTGTGTATGTAATGTATGTATATATGTGTGTGTATATATGTATATATATATATATATATATATATATATATATATATATATATGTGTGTGTATGTATGTATATGTATGTATATATATATATATATATATATATATATATATATATATATATATATATATATATATATTATAATAAAATAAAAAATATATAAATAAATAGGTAGAGAAAGGTGAAAAAATTATGGTATATGAAGTGGACATGGATAAGGCATGCATATTGGGAAAACACAAGGAACAGGGAAGCATGTATCTGTGCAGGGTTCTTAAAGATATATAAATATATATTAGAGCAAGCCTACATCTGTAGGGGTGGTCTCATGAGGAAACTAGGTGGCTTAAAGTAGTGTGTACACCTCAATATCCTCATTCAACCCCCCAGGTGCTAAAGTGCCCAAATAGTAGATCCAGTAAGTTTCTTGCTGGCAAACACATTTATACCGCTCAGCGGCAGGGTATGTGGCCAGGATTGATTCAATGACCCACACACTGAGGCCAGCTGTAGATCGGCCGTGGTGAGTCAGGAAGTGTTTAGGGACGCTGTGGTGGTCACGGCCTTTTTCGATAAAGCGCCGGTGCTCCCCAAAACATGCCCTTAGGGCTCTGATGGTTCTGCCGACATATAGTAGGTCACAGGGGCAGGTGAGGCAGTATATAACGAAGTCAGTTTTTTTTTTTTAATCTTTACCGTTGCATTTTCTGGTTCTTTTGTATCATCACCATGGGAATTATTATTATGTTTCGCTTTTATACTTGCATATATATTTTTATATTTACCTCCATTTTTTGCCCCCATTGTTACTCCCATTTTTACTATTGTTAATATTATTGTCTCCATGTTTACTACCATGCACTTTTCCCCATTCATATATATGTATCCATGACACTGACTATTATATAACCTCTTTTTTTTTTTTTTTTCTCTGTGTATATTATGTTACCTTGTAGTTCCCCTCCCACCCACAGTTGGCGCTGTGCTTTCTTTTGACAGACGCTGGGACCTGTTATCCCACAGCACTGCCATATAAAAGCACATTGCAGACACCTCCTTATTAGGCCTGTTGAAGGAGCAGTGGCTCCGAGCGCGTAGCCTTCTCTCAACCTCCCTGCTAGCCCTCCTACCTGGACGATCCCTCCCCTGGATACCGAACCCAGAAGCGGACGGACGACCTGTGACGTCATGCACGCTTCACGTGCTCCACACCGGCCCCTAGTCTCTTGCTGATGGCCACAGAAGGAGCTCCTGTCTGGTAACCCACCTTCTGCAGCCCAGCATCCCTGCAGCGTCACCACCACAGGATCAGAGGGAACACCGAGGACCACATACCTATACAGATGAGCCTTTTACATGTTTTTATCCTGTAAGTGTGTTTTTACCTGGTGTCATTAAACATCATTTGTTAATACTACTCAGGTGCCGCTTCCTTCTCTACCCCTCTCTCATCCATCACAGAGCCAGCTCTCTGAGGACAGCAGCCGCCTAGCCTACCAGCCTACTTTAACCATTACATTACCGGTTACCACTTAACCCTTGAACTTCCAGCCTGTCCCCTATGGAGTAAGTTGCTCAGCCCTTTATATCTCCTGTTATATATGGACTTGTGTGTTTGCGCTTACAGTTACCAATACTCTGTCAATTAATAAAATTAGTTTGGAAATGTGGAAGAAAGCTACGTTAATTGATAAAAGATTCTCAACATTTTAAGATTGCTGTTCATAAGAAGTATCAGGTGATCAGAACCATGTCTTGCAAAAAGGAGCTCTCTGAAGACATGGGAGAGTAGTTGATCTGCAAAAGGATAGACAGGGATACAATGCAATCTCAAAGTGTTTAGGCATCCATCAGTCGACAGACAAATTGTCTATAAATGGAGACAGTTTAGTACTGTGGCTACTCTTCCTAGAAGTGAGTGTTTAGCCAAGATGACTCCCAAGGCACAACGCGGAATCCTCAGTGAGGTAAAGAAGAGCCTATGAGTAACAGCTAAAGGCTTAAACTGGAACTGGCAAACATCCCTGTTCATGAGTCTACTTATACGTAAATCTTTGAACAGGCAGGGTTTTCATGACGATGAGACGAAACTTAAATTGTTTGGGAAGAATACTCAGCACTATGTATGATGCAAAAAGAGCACAGCTTGCCAACATCAAAACATCATCCCAACTGTGAAATATAGTGGAGGCCCGGGAACATCGTGATTTGTGCTTGCTTTTGCTGCCTCAGGGCCTGGACCACTTGGCAACATTAAGGGGAAAATTTAATTCTCACGTTTACCAGAATATCCTACAGGATAATGTCAGGGTGGCTGTCCGCCAGCTAAAGCTTAGGTGAAGTTGGGTGATGCAGCAGGACAATGACCCACCCTAAGCATCAAAGTAAATCCACGAGAGAGGGGCTTCAGAAAAAGAAAATGCACTTTTCGAAGTGGCCCATTCAGATCCCAGACTTTAATTCCATAGAGTTTCTGTGGAATTACTACTGATTCACACATGTGTCTGAGCTGAAGCAGTTTTGTAAAGGTGAATGGTCAAAAATATCTCCCGAACGTTGTCCAGGCGTTCTTCAGAGCTACTGAAAGCGCTTGCTTGAAGTCATTGCTGCCAAAGGAGGTTTGACCAGCTTTCAACTTCAGGGGTTCCCTTGCTTTTTATTCCAACACTGTGAATGTTTAATAGGTGTGGCCAATAAAGACACAAGAAATTAGAATTGTGTGTGTTAATATCTTAAGCACTTTTTTTTTTTTTTGTCTATTTTTGTGATTTAGATGCGGATCAGACCACATTTTAATGGCAAATTATTGCAGAAAAACAGTTTGAAGGGGTTCATGTACTTTTTTTTTCTTGCCACTTTACATGTACACTGAAGGTGGCTACAAAGAGAATTTCGAAGAACCAAAGTACTGTGAAAGGTGAAAAACACATTTGCAACACTGCTATAGCAAAGTATATGTCCTCTGTTTAGGGCTCCTTCATATCACTTAAAGTGTAACTAAAAAGAAGTGCCCCCCAACAGAGTACACAGGGGACTTTAAGGGCAACTATGTTGAATAATGGATTTGTATATAATAAAGTAGAGAATTGAAAAGTTGGTGCATGCATCACCATATAGCACAAGGGTCTTCAAACTATGGGCCTCCAGTTGTTCAAGAACTACAATTCCCATCATGCCTAGCCATGTCTGTGAATGTCAGAGTTTTACAATGCCTCATGGGATGTGTAGTTCCGTAACAGCTGGAGGGCCATAGTTTGAGGATCCCTGATATAGCACATAGGTAAAAACAATGAATGCAGTTGCATCAATTGATATTGTTTTTCTCCTGCTATATCGACTGACGCGTTTCAGGATCTCACAGGAATCTTCAGGGGCATTTCATAGGGAGATTTAGAAAAAATAAACAAACGGTCAAAGACATGGAATGAGCATCGGGGGAGATCAGCTTGAGGAAAAAAAAAAAACACACTTCCCGAGCCATTAAGGTTTGCACTTACAAACTGCCAGTGAATTGGCAGAGATATAAATATATACACGTATGTGTGTGCACATATACGAAGATGACTTGTGCGTAGGATCAGACACAGAGTATCTCAGATAAGCTCCAGTACCGGCTCTCCTCGGGACCCTTTCTTGTAGTGTCCTAGACTTCTAGGGCTTCCCAGCAGAAATATAGGGATGCAGATCTTAGAGATTTGTAGGTGGAATTGAGTTTGCAGGTGCTGCTAGTTGGATGATAGCATGTAAGCATATCGCAGTAAAGTCAAGGGGTTCTCTGAAACAATTTAAAGGTCCAAATTCCCATCTCTTTACCCCTTTCCCAACCACCACCCCCTTTTCCTTTCCCCTCCCCCTCTTTTTTACCATTAGGGATTGAGACGATGTCACTTATTTATAGCTGTCGTCACAATTAAAGTCACAACATTGCCTGCTCTTCCTTACGCTACTTTTATTCCACCCCCCCTCCTCCCCTTTCTTCTCCCCCTCGTTTCCTTCCAATTCCCTCTTTGATACAAATATATAAATACATGCACAGATGTCATAGGAAGTATTTGGTAAAGTGATCCTCTATAGAGCAATGGCGTCTCACCCCAGTAGATATTAGGTTGATGTTAGTGACAAATGTAGCATCCCCAAGACACAAATATATAGAGTAAACTAAAAGGCTCGCCTCTAGATTACTTGTGTCACAAAAGGGGAGTCTAGATATGTTATGATAGATCACATGTAATGACAGCCATAGAGTAACCCAGGTATAAATGTGACAGTATGGTTATTGGCAGATAAGCTAATACCTAAGAGCATACTGTTAGTTCATCGGCAAAATATAAGACAGAATCTCCCAGAATGGCTCTAATAGGTAGAGTGATAGTAATATATTATTAAGAGATAGATACTGATCTTCAGTATAGATACTGTTGTGTTTTAACCACATGCTGGGTCCTGCCTGGCAGCTTGTCCGTGTCATGGCGGGGGCTCATTTATATGCCCATAGGATGCCTGAGCACTACAGCGTGTGCCGATGTACGCTGTACCCAGGTGGTGTGGATCAGATGTAAGCGTGATAGCTGTGTCGTCCGAGTGGGTAAGTATCTTGTGTCCAAGGAGCAGCAAGCCTGAGGGGCGCAGCCAGTCGGCGTCACAGGGGGAACAGCTCCGCACGTCCAATGGACCATCCCCTCCTCGCTGGGCTGTAGATGATAGAATTTGAGGGCAGACAAGCAGTACCATGTACCACAGTGTGCACGGATGCCATGAGACAGTGCTGCTGTCAGAGTAGGAGGGGTACATTGAGGTCATGTTTCTACCAGTAATAATACACGTGGGGAGAGGGGAGGGTCCACATAGAGGTAGCCAAGGGCGGCATTATCCTACCAAATGTGTGGAACCCCAATCGCAAATCCACCTGTGTCAAAAAAGGGGTCCAAGCGGCTCCCATCGGGTCCTCAGAGAATAACAGACAGCATGATGAATATTGTCCGTGGATCTAAAATGATAGTAGGGCAATTAATAAGATTGTGTGTGTGCACCTAAGGGAAATTAGTAAGTGCACCTTATGAATCGGTCAGTAATTCTCAAACTTACATCCCGGGAATTTATACGGCTACCACAAGGAACCATGGAAAGAAAGGACAAAATATGTTGCTAACAGACATAGGTAGCACTGTTTTAACACATTCTGATGCTATAACTTATCAGAGAAATAAAGAGAAATAGATAACCGATATCCTCAATTGGGCAGGGTAATAATAAAAATTTAAAAAAAGGGATGAAGATGAAGTGAGTTATCTGGGGAGGAGAAGAATATAGAAAACTATAGGGATTAGAGTGAGTATTTTAAAGTTCCTTTTCACAGACCCCTGAGACGAACCCCGCCAGGAACGATCTATAGCTCAACTGACTATTCAGTCCTGGTGAATTGTTTGTCCCCAGCTCCATAATCTAGTGGGTTTCCTGCTGGAGCAGGAGCTTTATACTAGTCTCCTCCCCTGGCGCTCGGGTGAATCTGGTCCAGGATCAAAAACTGAAATCTGGGGCATCTGCCCTCATGATGGTTCCCAACATGTCTTCCAAGGGGAAGCTCGGGGGTTAGCTGTCAGGATGCTTGTGACATGTCTGCTTGCCCTTTTGTGAAATTCTAGATTTGTTTATTCAATGTAAAAACTTTCACATTGACAAGTTAGCATGTATACAACACCTGCCATCTTGCAATTGGCAAAATGTTGGGGTTTAAGTGGTTGACCGTTAGGTAGTGTGATATCTGACTTGGTGTTCATATATTCACATGTGGTGCATCCACCACATGTAAATGTGTCAAGCCGTTTGCAGGGATCTGCTCTGAAGGGTCCTACAAATTCACTTTGTACTAACCTGTCCTTAATAGATTTTGCCTTGCGATAGGTGATGGCAGGGTGTGCTGGTATATGTGGACTCAGTGTTGGGTCAATCTGAAGTATACGCCCGTGTTTTTTACTAGTATACTTCGAATTGTTCTGTGTTGATTGTTAAATTTGGTAATCGGTTGAGTAGTTTAGCATTTAGTGGTTGTCGCATTGTTTTTAGAGAAGAGCAGATCATGTCTAGATTGGTTATAGGTTCTCCTGAAGTCCTTCAGGTAGGTGAGGAAGTACCCGTGGCTAAGAAGTCTTTGCTTTAGAAGGTTCTCCCCAGGAGAAAACTCATCCGTTGAGCAATTTCTTCTCAACCTTAAGTACTGGCTATACGGATTAGACTGCACTAGGGGCTGTGGGTGTGCACTGGACGGATGCAAGATCGCATTTCCCGCAGTGGGCTTTCTGAACAGCCTACTGGAGGGACTCCCATATACATTTTTGGTGATCTTTATATCTGCCTGCCCTTTTGTGAAATTCTAGTTTTGTTGTTTGAAGTCTGTATTCAAAAAACACAACACAAAAATCTCAGATATGTCACAAACTGATGAGGCACTAGATGACTTGCTTAGTCTCCTCCAAGAAAAATCTGACCCTACTGATTTTATCGATACGGTAGATATTGAAGCTCTTCTACAACAACACGGGGAGATTTATTTACTAAAGGCAAAATCCACTTTGCACTACAAGTGCACTTTGAAGTGAAGCCGCTATAGATCTGAGGGGGACATCGAAGGAAAATTAAAAAACAGCATTTTTGCTTGTACATAATTAGTTGATAATATCAGCAGAGCTTCCCCTCATTTCAGATCTTCCCCTCAGATCTAAAGTACTTCCAAGTGGATTTGCCTTTAGTAAATCAACCCCATTGATACCAAAACTGAACCACCAGCTAACATGACTACTTTTAAAAAAAAAATCAGACAAATTTCCTCCTTTGTCTGACAATCCTAATCTGGCTGCATTTTGTGAACTTTGTGACTGCAGAGATCAAAAAGATGCATAAATGCAAACGAATGAACAATCTAACTAAAGAGGAGAAGACTGCTTTATAGTCTCTCAAGGACCAATATTCACTGAGCATAAAACCAGCAGACAAAGGAGGAAATGTAGTCATTATGACGCATATACAATAAAAAACAATGTGCAAAAAAATTCTTCAAAACAATTCTTGGTACAAGCAAATCTGTAGAAACACTATTGAAAAATTCAACAATAAATTCTATTCATTAATTGATGACGAATTTCTCAATGGTGCCATTAACCACTTCAGTCCTAGAAGATTTTACCCCCTTCCTGACCAGAGCACTTTTTACAATTTGGCACTGCATCGCTTTAACTGACAATTGCGCGGTCGTGCGATGCTGTACCCAAACAAAATTGACGTCCTTTTTTCCCCACAAATAGAGCTTTCTTTTGGTGGTATTTGATCACCTCTGCAGTTTATTTTTTGCGCTATAAACAAAAAAACAGCGAAATTTTGAAAAAAAAAAAAAAAAATTTTTTTACTTTTTGCTATAATAAATAGCCCCAATTTTTTTTTTTCAAAAACACATTTCTTCATCAGTTTAGGCCAATATATACTTTTCTACATATTTTTGGTAAAAAAAAAATCGCAGTAAGCGTATATTGATTGGTTTGCGCAAAAGTTATAGCATCTACAAACTATGGAAAAGATTTATGGCATTTTTATTATTATTATTATTATTTTTTTTACTAGTAATGGCGGTGATCTGTGATTTTTAACAGTAATGCAACATTGTGACGGACAGATCGGACACTTTTGACACTTTTTTGGGACCATTGACAATTATAAGCGATAAGCTATAAAAATGCACTGATTACTGTGCAAATGTCACTGGCAGGGAAGGGGTTAACACTAGGGGGCGATCAAGGGGTAACTGTGTTCCCTGAGTGTGTTGTGTGTGTGGATGGGAGTCACTAGGTGAGGAGACATTTCGTTTTTCCTACTTAGTAGGAACAAACGATATGGCTCCTCTCCTCTGACAGCACAGGGAATTTATGTGTTTATACACAAATCCCGTGCTGACGCTCGTGCACACAATCGCTCGTGGCCGGCAGCGATTGTGCCCGCAGGCCACGCGCATCGGGTCCCCCGCCGTGCAGCGAGCGTGCGCCCTTTGGTGGCCGAAAAAGGGTAGGATGTACCCGTATGGGGTTTCGCCCAAGAGAGCCATTCTGCCGCAGTATATATGCGTGAGCCGGTCGGGAACCTGTTAATAAAGATACCTTGGGAATTCACCCGCACAAAACATCCAAAAATTCCCACCTTTTTACAGTTTACCAAAAATACATAAGGACATTCACACCCCACCCGGAAGACCCATCATATCAGGAAGAGGCAGCATAAAGGAGAACCTAAGCAAATCTATAGCTGCCCACCTAAGACCACACGTAATGAATCGCCCATCTTACATCAAAGACACCATACACCTACTTAAAAACCTAGAGGATGTTTAACTCCTGAAAGCCTGTTAGTAGCAATAGATGTTGAATAACTCTACAGTGCCACCCCCCACCATTTGGGAACTGCTGCAGTCAAACACATTCTATCCCAGTCACACAAAGATGACTGGAAGATTCATCAATTCATCACGACAGCACTAGAATTTATTTTATCACATAATACCTTTACTTTTGATGGATCCCACTACCTCCAGGTACAGGGGGTGGCAATGGGGACCTGTTGTGCCCCTTCCTATGCCAAACTGTACCTGGGGGAGTGGGAACGCTCTTATTGACGATGAAGAACTATCATCACTAACGAGCCATATCACCAATATCAACGATGTATTTATCATCTGGGAAGGCTCTGCTGACACGCTAAATGCATTCATGTCAGCCATCAATAAAAATAACTTTAATCTAAATTTCACAATGTCCTATATAGTGACACTCTAATCACATTCTTGGATGTAAAGATCACCAAAAATGCAGATGGGAGTCCCTCCAGTGGGCTGTTCAGAAAGCCCACTGTGGGAAACACGATCTTGCATGCGTCCAGTGCACACCCACTGCCCCTAGTGCGGTCTGTTCCGTATAGCCAGTACTTAAGGTTGAGAAGAAATTGCTCAACGGATGAGTTTTCTTCTGGAGGCGAACCTTCTGAAGAAAAGATTTCCCAGCAGAGGGTACTCCCTTACCTGCCTGAAGAAGGCCTTCAGGAGAACCTATAGCCAATCTAGACATGATCTACTGTTCCCTAAAAACAGTGCGATAATCACTAAACGCCAAACTACTAGACTGATTACCAAATTTAATAATCAATGCAGGACAATTCGAAATATACTAGAAAAACACTGGCGTATACTTCAGATTGACCCAACACTGAGTCCACATATACCAGCACACTCTGCCATCACCTATCGCAGGGCAAAATCTATTAAGGACAGGTTAGTACAAAGTGAATTTGTAGGACCCTTCAGAGCAGATCCCTGCAAACGGCTTGACACATTTACATGTGGTGGATGCACCACATGTGAATATATGAACACCAAGTCAGATATCACACTACCTAACGGTCAACCACTTAAACCCCAACATTTTGCCAATTGCAAGACGGCAGGTGTTGTATACATGCTAACTTGTCAATGTGAAAGTTTTTACATTGATTAAACAAAACTAGAATTTCACAAAAGGGCAGGCAGACATGTCACGAGCATCCTTGCAGCTAACACCGAGCTTCCCCTTGGAAGACATGTTGGGGACCATCATGAGGGCAGATGCCCCAGATTCCAGTTTTTGATCCTGGACCAGATTCACCAAAGCTCCAGGGGAGGAGACTGGAATAAGCTCCTCCTTCAGCGGGAAACCTGCTGGATTATGGAGCTGGGGGCAAACAGTCCACTAGGACTGAATAGTCAGTTGAACTATAGATCGCTCCTGGAGGGGTTTGCCTCAGGGGTCTGTGAAAAGGAACTCTAAATGCTCACTCTTATCCCTATATCCCTACAGTTTTCTATATTCTTCTCCTCCCCCGATACCTCACTTAATCATCCTTTTTTTTTTTTTTTTTTTTTTTTTTTTTTTTATTGCCCTGCCAAATTGAGGATATCTGGTATATAGTTCTCTTTATTTCTGTGATGTTGCATCAGAATGTGTTAGAATGGTGCTACCTATGTCTGTTAACATATTTTGTCCTTTCTTTTCATGGTTCCTTGTGGTAGCCATATAATCCCTGGGAGGTAAGTTTGAGAATTGTTGACCGATTTATAAGGTGCACTTACTAATTTCCCTTAGGTGCACACATACAATCGTATTATTATTAATTGCCTTACTATCATTTTAGATCCACAGACAGACAATATTCATCATGCTGTCTGTTCTCTCAGGACCCGCTTGGAACCCTTTTTTGACACAGGTGGAGATGCAATTGGGGTTCCACACATTTTGGTAGAGTAATGCCGCCCTTGGCTGCCTCTATGTGGACCCTCCCCTCTCCCATTATGTGTATTGTTATAGATAGAGACATGACCTCAATGTACCCCTCCTACTCTGACAGCACCACTGTCTCATGGCATCTGGGCACACTATGCATTGATGTGATATAATATACATGGTACTGCTTGTCTGCCCTCTAATTCTAGCATCCACAGCCCAGCGAGGAGGGGATGGTCAATTTGGACGTGCCTTTACTGGCAATCTTATGCGTCATCCCCCTCACCATCTAGGATTGCTGCTGCGCTCCATTATAGCAGGGGCCTCCCTCCGAACGGGGTGGAGCTGTTCGACCTGTGACGCACCTTGTGACGCCGACTGGCCGTGCCCCTCGGGCTTACAGCTCCTTGGACATAAGATACTTACCCACTTGGACGACGCAGCTATCACGCTTACATCTGATCCACGCCCCCTCACCACGTTCTATGTCCCTATCTCTCTGATGTCCTACATCGGCGCACGCTGTAGTGCGCAGGCATGGGAGTCCTATGGGGATATAAACGAGCCCTCAACATGACAGACAAGCTGCCAGGCAGGACTCGGCTTGCGATTTACACAACAGTATCTGTACTGAAAGATAGTATCTATCTCTTATCAATAATATATTACTATCACTCTACCTATTAGAGCCATTCTGAGACCCTCTGTCTTATATTTTGCTGATGAACTAACAGTATGCTCTTGGGTATTAGATTATCTGCCAACAACCATTCTGTCTCATTTATAACTGGGTTACTCTATGGCTGTCATTATATGCTATTCACCATAACATATCTAGACTCCCCTTTTTCCAAAGCCCCCCTAATGTGACACAAGTAATCTAGAGGAGAGCCTTTTTGTTTACTCTATATATTTGTGTCTTGGGGATGCTACATTTGTCACTAACATCAACCTAATATCTACTGGGGTGAGACACCATTGCTCTATAGAGGATCACTTTACCAAATACATCCTATGACATCTGTGCATGTATATATATATATATTGTTTCAGAGAACCCCTCGACTTTACTGTGATATGCTTATATGCTATCATCACTAGCAACACCTGCAAACTCAATTCCATCTACAAATCTCCAAGATCTGCATCCCTATATTTCTTCCGGGGAAGCCCTAGAAGTCTAGGACACTACAAGAAAGGCTCCAGTTCTGGCTCTCCTTGGGACCCTGTGTCTGATCCTACGCACAAGTCATCTGCGTATATGTGCACACACATACGTGTATATTTATATCTCTGCCAATTCACTGGCAGTTTGTAAGTGTAGACCTCATTGGATCAGGAAGTATGTTTTTTCTCAAGCTGATCTCTCACGATGCTCATTCCAGTCTCTGACTGTTTGATTCTAAATCTGTGTTATGCTTTGTTATAGATTGTTTGTTTATTTTCTCTAAATCTCCCTATAAAATGCCCCTGAAGAAAGGATTCCTGTGAGATCCTGAAACGCGTTGGGTGATATGGCAGGAGAAAAACAATATCAATTGATCTAACTGTATTCATTGTTTTTACCTACAGTATGTGCTATATGGTAATGTATGCACTAACATTTTTCAATAAATATTCTACTTTATTACATACATATCCATTATTCAATATAGTTGTCCTTAAAGTCCCCTGTGTACTCTGTTGGGGGGCACTTCTTTTTAGTTACAATTTACTGTGATGTTGGCAACACAAAGGTCTTTTAAGGTGAATCTCCCCTCATTTTTATCACTGAAAGTGTAACTCCACTTTTGATGAGAGAAAAAAGGGAGCTATGTACATTGCAAGAATTTTAACAAAGTTATTAACAAAGCTCAGCTTTTTCCCAGAACAGAAAAAAAAGGTAGTTTGTTTTGCAAACTCTTTCCAAACTGATTCATGAGGGCTCATTTTAATAATCTGTCCACTTTAAAAATCTCTTCAGTGTTATTACTTATCAACAGGGATATAGGTTAATAGCCATATTTGGGCCCCTTTAAGCCTCGTACACACAATGAGAATATCGGACGAATGTTTTTGTTTTTTCTTTGCATGCTAGTCTTATTATGAAAATGAGAGGTTACTAAAGTTATGAAAACAGACTACAACTTTGGAAGTGACGTAATGTATTCTTTCATTTCTGAGCATGTGTCTTCTTGGTCTTCCGATTTAATTCTTTTTTTTTTTTAAGACGAATCCTGTACTGATTAAACAAAAATGTTTCGTTCTGTTATCGCACGAGAAATTTTTTTGTGTTTGTCCTTTTGTATAATTTAGCATGAACTGTCGTGATTGGCTGTCAAAAGCTGTGTACAAAGGATCAGATTATCGTACGATCGCTCCAAAAGTGGTATTTTTTTTGTCTGATTTTTTTCATCGTGTGTACTAGGGATTAGCAAACGCTAGTTGACTGGCTTCAATGTTCTAACCTGTAACAAGAATAGCAAATGAAAGGCGGAGAAAAGTCAGAATTCGTAATTGCTACTTCTTCTAGGTGAGTGACACTTAGGGCAGGTTAAAGGCCAGACAGCTTGCATTTCTGGAGAAGTCAGCAATGGTGAGCAAAATATTTCTCTTTGGGACACGAGCTGCTGTTTTAGAATAAATTGTACTTGCAACTGAGAAGTAATCATTGCATAGCCAGTACATTGGCACAAGCCACCTATATCACTGGCAGTCAAGATAAAAGCCATGTTTTATTTTATTTTTATTTTTTTTTCAGTTTTTTCTTAATTAAACTAAATGTATGGCTGCCTTTTGTTCCATGTATGGGGCAGGCTGGTTGTAGAGAAGATTATCTACTGATCAACTTCTGTACAACAAGCCTGTTGGGTTCTTCCTGAACAATCTGTGTCGCCAACTATAGCTGGCAGCACTGATCAGTGTATTCTGATTGCGGGAAAGTCTCCCTGCTGTCAGAGCACAATAGTAGAGCAGAAGTGATTTCCTCCATCCACATCATGTGTGTGAATTGGTATAGCAGGTCGTTTTTTGTTTTTTTTTTGTTTTCAACCTGCTGCTTGAACGAAAAAAAAAAGATTAACGTATGGCCAGCTTTAGATGGGGTCTCCTTCTTGGTTGGAGTCTTTGTCAGCTATTACAACCATGCATTTGTACATAGAGATGTAAATGAAATTCCCTTCTACTTAGAGCCCTTTCACACCGGGCCACCTATAGCGTCGGCGGTAAAACGCCGCTATTTTTAGCAGCGTTTTCCCGTCGGATTAGTGCGCATTGCGGCCGCTAGCGGGGCGCTTTTACCCCCCGCTAGCGGACGAGAAAGGGTTAAAACCTCCCGCAATGTGCCGCAATAATAGTGGCGTTTTGCCAGCGGTATCCCAGCGCTGCCCCATTGATTTCAATGGAGAGCAGCGGTGGAGGAGCAGTAAACACACCGCTCCTTCACCGCTCCAAAGAAGCTGCTGGCAGGACTTTTCCTGACATCCTGCCAGAGCAGCGCTCCGGTGTGAAAGCCCTCGGGCTTTCACACTGGAGACAATGCTGCAGCTGTTTGAGGGCGGATTGCAGGTGCTATTTTTAATGCTATAGCGCCTGCAAAATGCCCTCGGTGTGAAAGGGGTCTTAAAGTGGGGGTCCACCTATCTATCGTTTTGTTTTTTTATTTTTTTTTAGTTCATTCACAAACTTTTCTTCTCAGCATTACATACTCACATATTGTGTGTAATATGTCCGCCTGTGTCTGATTTCGTCGGAAAGAATAACTTATATTATTCACTGCAGGCGGTTTCCATCTTCATTGTGGGCATTTGAAGCCCACAAGCATTTATTTCCTGGATGTGGTGAATGCTGTGCTCCCAGCATTCACTGCTCGTTCCCGCACATGCTCAGTGGCATCCTGGGAAGCCTGAGACTAGCTCCCAGGAGTCTGGGAGAGGCTAGAAACACGCCTACTCCCACGGGAGGAGAACCAGGAAGTGCAAAGAAGAATAGAAAAATAAAAGGTAATTACAGCGATTTAAATCTTTTTAAACGGCATGTCAGCATCTAGGCAAGGAAGAGAATACATACAGATATTGTTCAAAATTTGGGTGGAACCCCGCTTTAAAGTCATGTGTCATGAAAAGACAAATAACAACAGCTCAAATTCAAACCTCATAAATATGCCTATAAGCCCCCCGTTTACAGCGATGCAACTTATTTGTGTCTATGGAACTGTTTAAATCAGTCCGACTCCAACTTGCACTGATTTGAAAAAGTTTCCTGCACTATTTTTGGCGATATCATGTGCGACTTGCATTGACATTTGTGCATGAAATCGCACAAAAGTTGGTAAGCCGCACATGAAATCGCACTGAAGTAGCGTGATTTCAAATCCACATTTAGTGTGAATGGGGCTAAAACTTGTTTTCCTTTATACAGTTGTCATGATCATCTTAGTAGATTTTTTTTTTTTTTTCCATTAACCGAGGTCATATGAGGATATCTTTGTGTTCAGGTTCCACTGGAAATTCTAAAACTAACATTTGCTACAGAAACTACTATAGTGTCCAATAAAATAAATAAATGAAGAAAATAGAGTAATGGCCAAACAATAGTCCTTCAAAGCAAGGGCAAGTTGTCTTGACAACAACCTTTATTGTTCATATATCAGAAGTACACTACATTCTTTAAGTGGGCCGTGATTCTAAAGTTCTCACAAATTGTGCTAGGAGCACTTTTATAGAAGGATGTCTTGCTTTCACAACTTGGCAAGATAAATTGGATTAAAGTATATGTAAAGCCATTTTTTTTTTTTTTTTTTTTTGATTGAATAGTGAAGGGTTATCAACACTGCCAGGTTTTTATTTCTGTGTCTGTCTCTGCTGGACAGCTTCACTCTCTCAATTAGTCCTGGTAATCCCTGTAATTTTGACAAAGTGAGAACAAAGGCAACATTTTACAATTGTGACCTGGACTAAAAAAGGTGAAGACTTCCAATGTGGGCACTTTTTACTGTGACAACTGTCACTACTTTCCTCTTGCTTCCTGTTGTGTCCATGGGACAGTAAGTGAATGGAAATCATTGGGACAGGAAATAAGAGTTTTTAACCCTTTCTTATTCTATCCGAAAGGAAAAGAAGCTTTGTCTTTGGATATACACTATATTACCAAAAGTATTGGGACACCTGCTTTTTACACGCACATAAACTTTAAGGACCCATTCTCACCTGAGCAACTTCAGCTTGTAAAACGCTCATCTCAAAAGTTCCAAAAATGCCCAACAAGCAAAATCCCATTCATTTAAATGGCCCCTGTTTACATCTGAGCTTTCTGTCGCCTGAAGCAAAACGCCCGAAGCTCAAAAAAGTACATGAGCTTTCTTTTGAGTAGATTACAGGCGTTTTTTTGCTTTTTGCAAAGCAGGGAGAAAAAAAGTCAGATTTGTAAGTAAAAGCAGCATTCATTACACATTGTGAGGCAAACAATTAACCCCTTCTCAGCCAGTGTCACTAGTTCAGTGTCCGTGTACAGTAGTATATCTAATCACCTGTATTAGTTTCACTAGCGACGCCAGTGTCAGTTAGTGTACCGCCCAGCAAGGGTCTGTCGGCACTAGATTTCCCGCTACACTATCACAGTCCCAGTACTAGTCGCTGATCACCACCATTACAGTATAGCGTCTATAGTTGCGTAAATTTTTTTGTTTATATAATAGGAAATAAAATAAAACCCAGTGGTGATCAAATACCACCAGAAGAAAGCTCTATTTGTGTGAAAAATTGATATAAAATTTAGTTGCATACAGTGTTACATGTCCGTGCAACCTTAATGCATTCTCATACATTATCTCTATTAAGGTAAAAAACCTTGCAATGTCTTTGCCTCCTCCTAAACACCTGACACCACTCTCGATCTAGCGGTGTTCCCACCAGCAGCCCTCTCTGCTCTCTTTCTGCATTCACAAGCTTTACTGAGAGCATCAAGAGCTGCTGGTTTCTGCTGCTGTCAGTTAGATCATGTACGGAGGGAGCAGGGGGGCACTCAGAAGTGGAGGAGCGGACAGCGCCGACGGGGACCCCAGAAGAGGAGGTGTAGGGCTGCTCTGTGCAAAACCATTGCACAGAGCAGGTAAATATAACCTAATATGTTTGTTATTTTAATTTTAAAAGATGTAGCTTTACAATCGCTTTAAAGCAGAGCTCTGCTTGTCTACCTCCCCTCCTCCAGTGCCACATTTGGCACCTTGGGGGGGAAACAGGTACCTGGTTTTGACAGGTACCCTCTCCCACTTCCTGGTGAATTTGCCACGGTGAACTCAGCTGGAAGGTCGGCCCTCGCCGCAGCCGGCCCATTGAGAAAGCGCAAGGTCATTCACACATGTGCAGTATGAAATGGCTGTGAAGCCACAAGGCTTCACTTCCGGCTTCTCTTACCCAAGATGGCGGCGCCAGCACCCAAGAGCTGATTCAAGAATCCGCTTGGGTGAGGACACTGTGGGATCCCTGGACAGGTAAGTGCCCTAATATTAAAAGTCTAGCAGCTACAGTATTTGTAGCTGCTTTAAATTTTTGGTGGTGGGGGGCTGGAGCTCCTCTTTAAGCAAGCTGCTTTGAATAGGGAGGTCGGTCACCGCCTTTTTATTTCACTGGTTTACATCTACAATTTTTTTTTTGCCATTCTAGGGTTTGTTCTAACATATCTTTTCTTCCATCATGCACAGTGTTGACATAGCTCTCTTGCTGAGCCTTTCCAGTGATGTTGGGCCATTCAGGCCAAATGCCTCTCTATTGCTTGGTAAAATAAGCAGAATTATACTTAGAGCATAATGTGAAGAGTCTGGGAAAGTTGTTTTGTTTGATAAAGCAACCTGTTGCTCTAATGATTGCTGGTGACTTACTGCAGAACTGGTTTACTGACATCAAAACTGTGTGTTACTCTCATTAGGCATAGTGCCAAAATATTATAATGAGACATTCTGAGAAGTATGATATAATTATCTCTTATCTTAATATACAACCCCAGTTTCAAAAAGGTTGAGTCACTGTGTAAAATCTATATAAAAGAAGGATGCAATGATTTGCAAATCTCATAAACCTATTTTATTCACAATCTATCATTTCAAGAAAAAAATAAGGTCATTTTAAAATTGATGGCAGCAACACATCTCAAAAAAGTTGGGACAGGCCATGTTTACCACGCTGTAGCATCCCCTCTTCTGTTAACAACACTCTGTAAACCTCTGGGAACTGAGAAGACCAGTTGCTGGAGTTTTGTGGGGAATGTTGTTCCAAGTCTTGCCTGATCCAGGATTCTAACTGCTCAACAATCCTGGATCTTCTTTGTTGTATTTATCATTTCAAGATGCACCAAATATTTTCAATTGGCGAAAGGCCTGGACTGCAGGTAGGCCAGTTAAGCACTCCTACTACAAAGCCATACTGTTGTCATAGATGCAGTATGCAGTTTAGCATTGCTCTGCTGAAATATGCAAGGCCTTCCTTAAAAAAAGACCTCATCTGGGTGGGAGCATATGCTGCTCCAAAACGAAATATATTTTAGCATTGATAGTGCCTTTCTAGATGTGCGAACTGCCCATTCCTTATGCACCCCCCTATACCATTAGGTATGCAGGCTTTTGAACTGAGTGCTGATAACAAGCGACATTGCGGCGGTCAGATCAGACGCTTTTGTCACTTTTTTTGGGACCAGTGACATTTATACAGCGATCAGAGCTAAAAATAGCCACTGATTATTGTATAAATGACACTGGCAGGGAAGGGGTTAAGACTAGGGGTGGTCAAGGGGTTAAGTGTTCCCTAGGGAGGTGGTTCTAACTGTGGGGTGCGTGTATTGATAGGGAGTAGAGGGAGATCGCTGTTCCTGATCACTAGGAACAGATGAGCTCTCTCTACTCCCCTGTCAGAACGGGGATCTGTTTATTTACATTGACAGATCCCCATTCTGGCTCTCTGTGGAGTGATCGCGGGTGGTGGCGGAGATCACGGCCGCCAGCCATGCGCATTGGCTTCTGCGCCGCGGGCACCTGCTATTACTGTTAAAGCGGCCGACCTACAGCGATTTGCGCAGCCATGCCAACCTGCCACAGTATAATGACGGCAGCTGGTCGGCAAGCAGTTAAACCGGAGTTCCAGACTCTTAAAAAATTATTTTAAAGTCAGCAGCTACAAATAATGTAGCTGCTGACTTTTAACATAAGGACAGGCATCGGCTCGGGTGCAGACGCTGGCATTGCAACTAAAAGAAACCAGCAGTGAATTGGATTGGATTACTTTGATTTTAGCCTGGAACTCCGATTTAAAGTACTTCTCTAAACTAGCAAAATAATAGTATATATAAACAATACAAGTAAACATACACTACAAACAGCGCTATTGTTGAGCAAAAAAATATATATAAATATCATGCGGCCAACTACGCACAAAAGTGATTACACAGAGAGGTACAGAGTCTGTGAGGTGATCAGGAAAATGTCCATAAGTGATAATACAGCTGAATCGCAGTGTGCACCTTCCACCGGTCAGTAGGATTTCACCCTGTGTTGACACTCTCCCCCTAGGGGGTCAAACTCACCAGAACTCCAAGTTAAATAAGCCTCCAAGAGAAGAAGATCTCCTAATCACATCTCTCTCAGCACCACTCCAGGGGGTTCAGGGGGGGGGTCACAACTCCAAATAAATAGATAACAAAGAAAAAAAGTGCACATAGCGTAATTCTATTTATTTAGGTGAACCCCACAATCTTCACAAAATACCCCTCAACCAATATACGTACAAAAGAGAACAGTCAATCAAGCAGATAGAAGTATTGCATATCACCGTTCCGAAGATCAGCCGGCTCAGTAACCAAAGGAGCAAAACACTTCCTGGTTGTGGATCCAGGCTGTGGTGGAGCGCATACCTCACTTCCGGCGTCGTGTAAGCCACGTACTGACGCGTTTCGTCATATCTTCTCTAAACTAAATGAACAGTAGACCCCTTTCACACTGAGGCGTTTTTCAATCGCTTTTGGGCTAAAAATAGCACCTGTAAAGTGCCTCCCCAGCAGTCTCAGTGTGAAAGCACTCGTGCTGAGGCGATGCGCTGTCGGCGCTTTGCGGGTCATTTTGACCCTTTTTCGGCTGCTAGTGGGGGTTAAAAGCGCCCTGCTAGCGTCCAAAAACCTCCACAAAAACAACAGTAAAGCACCATTAAAAAAAGCTGCACTTTACCTCCGACGCCCCAGTGTGAAAGCAGCCTTAAACCCTGCAGTGTAGGCAAAGCCCCACTGCAAGAGATACTTTTCAAATTTCCTGGAGTTAAGCTAATTTGTTTTATTTCTTTAAACATTCTCACTTTTTCTGTGCTATGCCTTTTTTTTTTTTTTTTTTTTTTTAAGCCCCCGACCATTTAGCTGGCCAAAGACCAGACCACTTTTTGTGTATCGGCACTACGTCGGTACTGACAATTGCGCGGTCGTGCGACATGGCTCCCAAATAAAATTGACGTCTTTTTTTCCCCTCAAATAGAGCTTTCTTTTGGTGGTATGTGCTCACCTCTGCGGTTTTTATTTTTTGCGCTATAAACAAAAAAAGCGACAATTTGCATTATTTTTTACTTTTTGCTATAATAAATATCCCCCAAAAATATATTAAAAAAAAAAACATTTTTTTTTCCTCAGTTTAGGCCGATACGTATTCCTCTACATATTTTTGTAAAAAAAAATCGCAATAAGCGTTTGATTGGTTTGCGCAAAAGTTATAGTGTCTACAAAATAGGGGATAGTTTTATAGCATTTTTATTATTTTTTTTTTTTACTAGTAATGGCGGCGATCGGCGATTTTTATCATGACTGCGACATTATGGAAGACAGAACGGACACTTTTGATGCTATTTTGGGACCAAAATGTGACTGGCAGTGAATGGGGTTAACCAGGAGGGGGCTTTGCAGGGGTTAAGTGTGTCCTAGAGAGTGATTTTAACTGTAGGGGGGATCGGCTATGTGTGACACGACACTAATCACCGTTCCCGATCACAGGGAGCTGTGATCAGTGTCATTAGGCAGAACGGGGACATGCTCAGTTACATTAGCATTTCCCCGTTCTTCCTCTCCGTGAGACGATCGTGGGTATCCCTGCGGACATCGAGTCCGCGGGAACCGCGATCACACTCGCAGAGCTCGAGGTAGCGCGCATGCGACCACATGGTGGCAAATTTAAAGGGACTTACCTGTACGCCCATTTGCCTGTCCGTGCCATTCTGCCAACGTAAATGTTAGTGCGGCCATCGGTTAATGTGTGCAAAACTATTAATGTGAAAATTCTTAAATGTTCATGTGAATAATGCTTGTTTGGAGAAAATCCTGCCATAAATCAATTCACCAAACAGTGCAAACAAGGATGAATTCTCTCCACCACCAGTTTCACAGGCTGCACTATTTCATAGCACAGAAAAGTTATCCCCTCTGGGGAAATGATGACACCTGGCAAACTTATGAATCACAGACCTTAGATGAATGGCTCCTCAATAGGGCAAGAACCCAGATCGTCTTGCCCAATGAATATTATATGTAAAAGAAAAGTAACATCTAGTGCTCTTCATTTCCAAAAGATTTAATAGTAAAAAGGTAAATGAATACACTTACAAGGGAAGCACAATCAGCTTGTGAAAACTGCAAGGCATGGCAAACATCCAGTTTTCGAGATAGCCGTGGTCTGATGTCAGTGCGCAAGCTCCTCCCTCTAGACACGTATCGTCAGGGTGTTGACTAAGCCCTTACTGAGGCAGTCAATGCCCTGATGACACGCGTCTAGGGGGAGGAGCTTACGCACGGACATCAGACCACGGCCATCTCTAAGTGCCCAGTAAGGCCTCATGTACACTGCTGCTGGTAAACGAACATTTAGGAGCAGTTGAACTTTTTTTTTTTAACTGCTCCTGAACGCTTCTTTATGTTATTTTATCAGTACATGTACACAGGTTTGTTTATAGTCGTTTCTAGGCAGTTTAGAGGCTTTTTTTGGAACCCCAAAAAAATGCGTTCAGAAGCTGTGTTTAGAGGCATTTCAAATGCTAAATGCGGCTATCCGCGTTTAGGCACGTTTTCGTCTAGTAGCATTTTTAAAAGGAAACATTTTATTTATTACTTTTGAGCCTGGAAAATGCTAAAAACACACCAAAAACTCAATGATCACAGTATGCAAGCTTGATATACCATGTGATGTTCCCCTCATCAGCCAATTATGCTGTACAATACAAAACTTGCATTACTTGACGCTGTAGTTATAGGAATTTCACTCACCTGTCAACCATTGAGAATTTGCAAACTAGACGGGGTCTAACCTTTTCCAAGAGAACGTCAAAGGTGACAATTGACATGTGTGTAAAATTGAAAAATTTCTCTGGGTAATTACACAGCTGAACATACATATTAGAAAAGTATCCTGTGGACGTGCGTTGAGTCATCAATGGATGTGTCCAGTAGCGACAAACTCTGGTCCTCTCATGCAATTTTCTACGTCTTTGGAGCCTCAGCAAAAGCAACATCAGGAGCATTTCCTCACACATGCTCATCATGGGATCCATATTAACAAACCAACCAAAAAATAACAGCTAGCTACAAGCACACTGCTCTCACAGAATGGCTGAAATGGTTAATAAATACTTGTTTTTAGTGCTTTCTAATAATTTGGGAGGGGCTCCTGAACGCAAACGCGGCTAATTGTCACTAAACGCTGCTAAACACACTTTTTAAACGTGGATTACTAGCTGTGACGTTCCAGCGTTCAGGATAGGTTGAGAAATGTTCCGTGTACATGAAGCCTAAGCAAGTGGTTAAAAAATGTAGCCTGTAAACGAAATGTGGCTAAATGCGAGTTACCGCGTTTACAAGCTTTTACAGGCATTTGGCGTTTCAAATGCCTCTGAACGTCCGTCTTGAACGCATTATTTTCCTTTCCAAAAAATGCTTTTAAACTCAACTTCCTAGAAACCACTATAAACGAACCTGTGTACATGTACTGATAAGATAACGTAGAGGAGAGTTGGGGGGCAGCTGAAAAAACACCCAACTGCTCCTAAAGATTCCTTTCACACCGGGCCCCCAATAGCGTCGGCAGTAAAACGCTGCTATTTTTAGTGGCGTTTTACAATCGGATTAGCGGCGCACTTCGGCCGATAGCGGGGCGCTTTTACCCCCGCTAGTGGCCGAGAAAGGGTTAAAACCGCCCGCAATGCGCCGCAATAGCGGCGTTTTGCCGGCGGTATCCCAGCGCTGCCCCATTGATTTCAATGGGGAGCAGCGGTGGTGGAGCGGTAAACACACCGCTCCTTCACCGCTCCAATGAAGCTGCTGGCAGGACTTTTTTTTCCCCATCCTGCCAGCGCAGCGCTCCGTTGTGAAAGCCCAGTTTACCAGCAGCAGTGTATATGAAGCTTAAGGCCTCATGTACACTGCTGCTGATAAATGCATGTTTAGACGCCTTTCACACCAAGGTGTTTTTGCAGTGTTTTAGCGCTAAAAATAACGCTATTAAAACGCTCCCCATGCACCTCAATGGACCCTTTCACACTGAGGCGTTGCGCTGGCGGGGCGTTGAGAAAAGTCCTGCAAGCAGCATCTTTGGAGCAGCTTTTGGGCGTTGAAAAAAGCGCTTTAAAAACGCCCCTCTCCATTTAAATGAATTGAAAACGCTGTAAAAACGCCTGAATAACGCCTATAATCCACCCTGAGCTGTAGAAAATTCACATGATCTCACAAAAAGGTAAACATGCAAGCAGAAAAGAGAGCATCTACAACAACAGTAGGGCTGCAACTAACGATTATTTTCATAATCGATTAGTTGGCCGATTATTGTTTCGATTAATCGGTTAATAAGCTTAAAAAAAAAAAAAAAAAAAGTGTGGTGTATAATTTATTTAATATGTAAAGTTTTAAAAAAAGCAATTTATTGTTAAATATCTCTATGCAGTGGTAAATGTGAATAACAGACAGAAGAGATATACTATTAGAGGAGATGTACTGTATATACTATTGGAGGATATATACTATTAAAGGGTGAATCTGGTAAATTACATCAGACTCAGAGATCAATATTTTTTTATTTAAAAAACAATGTCTTCCTTCAAAAAAAAAAAAATGGCATTTTAAGAACGTTCGATTTTCTAATCGTTAGTGGGGTCAAATCGATGTTCATTTTCAACCATGGTGACAATTTGGAAATAATAGGAAACTTCTTGGTCAAAGGAATTTTCCGACGGTGTGTGTGGTTTTCCTTCATTTTAAAAACAGCATGTTAAAAACAAGTGAAAATTTCAAACATTCTTTCATTCAGCGAATGTACAAAGATTTTTCGTATGAATATTCTCATCTGAAAATTGATCCGTGTGGCCAGCATAAGGCTCGCTACACACCTATGCAGTTTGCTTTTGGTCTATTTCTGCAGTGCTTTTTGCTGTGCATTTTGATTTTTGCACACGTGATTTTGCTGCGATTTGCGTTTTTGCATTTTTTTTGGCCAACTTGTTGGGCAGATTAAAAAACACAAATTTCTGCAAAAACGCATTACATGCTTTTCTGCAGCTTCTCCATTGAAGTATATTGTACCAAAAAAGCACCGTTTTGCGTTAAAAAAAGTCCCTGACCCTTTCCAAATACGCAGCGGCTAAAAAAAGCATAGATGTGAACGCGTCCCATAGGAAATCATGTAAATGAACTGTAGTGCAACCAGGTCTAAGACGTTTAGTAACATAATGGGGTTAAAAAAAAAAACTAAAATTAGCCCTTTATAGTACAAAAAAAACCCAGATAATCACTACTGTAAGGGGTTCATTTTTTTACTGTAGAACTGTGGAAGTAACATTTTACAGTAGCGATTATTTGCTCTTTTTGTACTATAAAGGGCTCATTTTAGTTTTTCTTAACCCCATTATGTTACTGGCCGATTAATCGATTATGAAAATAGTAATCGATTAATTTCATAATCGATTAGTTGTCGATTAATCGATTAGTTGTTTCAGCCCTAAACAACAGGACTGAACTTGTGGGAGGGTCAGAATGATTAAACAGACCATCAAAGTGCCAAAAAAACTAAATTAAAGTGCCAAAAAAAAGAATCCCAGAAAAATTAAGATTTGAAGTAAAACAAGACACTGCTTGTTACTTTACAAGACGCTGCTTATTTAACATGTTATCACAAAGGATAAACATGCAAGCAGAAAGATAGCATCAATAACACATGCTTCAATAACGCTTGAAAAACGCTGTTAAAACGCCTGCAGCGTTGCATTAATTTTAATGCTAACGCCCCTAAAACGCGGTAATAACGCTAAGGCGTTTTAGGGCGTTTTTGAAGCGCCTTGGTGTGAAAGGGGTCTTAGGAGCAGTTGGGGCGTTTTTTTCAGCAGCCCCTGAACTCTCCTCTATGTTATCTTATCTGTCCATGTACACTGATTAGATTACAGTCCTTTAGAGGTAGCTGAGTTTAGTGACTTTTTTGAACACAAAAAATTGCGTTTAGGACGGAAGTTTACTGGCATTTCAAACGCCAGTACTGCTTGTAAACTCGTGTAAAAGCTGTAACCTGAGTTTAGGCACATTTTCGTTTATAAGCGTTCTTAAAGAGGAACATGTGAGATATGGGAAAAACACAATTTTCACCACATGCTGTTGTCTGCAAGGGGGGGGAGAGGGTGAGACAGACAGGCAGAGAGAGGAAAAGAAACAGGCATAGAGAGAGGCAGAGAGAGAGAGAGGCCGTCAGAGACACAGACAGGGAGAGATGACAGAAAAAGAGAGGCAGAGAGAGAGCGAGAAACAGGCAGAGAGAGCTAGAGACAGAGGCAGAAAGATAGGCAGAGAGAGAGCTAAAGAGAGAGACGGCAGAGAGAGAGACTGGCAGAAAGAGACAGGCAGAGAGAGACCGGGAGAGAGAGAGACAGGCAGAGAGAGTAAGAGACAGAGATTGGCAGAGAGAGAGACTGGCAGAAAGAGACAGGCAGAGTGGCGGGGAGAGAGAGGGGCAGAAAAAGAGAGGCAGAGAGAGACAGGGAGTGAGAGAAAGTGAGACAGGCAGAGAGAGAGACTGGCAGAAAGAGGCAGAGCAAGACTGGCAGGGAGAGAGAGGGGCAGAAAAAGACAGGCAGAGAGAGAGACTGGCAGAAAGAGAGAGAGAGACGGGCAGAGAGAGAGACACAGAGAGAGACAGGCAAAGCAAGACAAGGAGTGTGAGAAAGGCAGAGAGCGAGAGACAGGCAGAGAGAGATAGAGACTGAGACACAGGCAGAAAGATAGGCAGAGAGAAGGGCAGAGAGAGAGCTAGAGAGAGAGACGGGCAGAAAGAGGCAGAGAGAGACAGGGAGAGAGTGAGACAGAGCAAGACAGAGACTGGCAGAGAGAGACAGGCAGGCAGAGAGAGAGAGAGGGGCAGAAAGAGAGGCAGAGAGAGACTGGCAGAAAGGCAGAGCGAGACAGGCAGAGAGAGAGACAGGGAGAGCGAGGGGCAGAAAAAGACAGGCAGAGAGAGAGAGACATAGAGAGAGAGACAGGCAGAGCGAGACAGGGAGTGAGAGAAAGTGAGACAGGCAGAGAGAAAGAGACAGGCAGAGGGAGTGAGAGATAGGCAGAGAGAGACAGACAGGCAGAGAGAGACAGGCAGAGAGAAAGACAGGTAGAAAGAGACAGGCAGAGATGGGCGGGGAGAGAGGGGGGCAGAAAGACAAGCAGAGAGAGAGACGGGCAGAGAAAGAGAGACTGACAGAAAGAGGCAGAGCGAGACAGGCAGAGAGAGAGAGAGAGAGAGACTGGCAGAGACAGGGAGAGAGATACAGGCACAGAGAGAGAGAAAGACTGGCAGAGAGAGAAAGCTACAGGCAGAGAGAGAGGCAGAGAGACGGGGAGAGAGAGAGAGACTGGCATAACGAGACAGACTGGCAGAGCGAGACTGGCAGAGAGAGAGACTGGCAGAGAGAGAGAGAGACTGGCATAAAGAGACGGGCAGAGAGAGACGGAAAAGACAGAGAGAGCACGGAAAAGTGCTTGACATTTTGCGAGCCGATTTTGGGGCCCATATCTCAGGGCCACTTGAGCTAGTGCTAGTTCCACTGTGTTTTTACACTAAATTTGGGGTTCCTAGCACCAAGTGGCCCCGAGATATGGGGCCCCAAATTCGGATCGCAAAATATCATTCTCTGCTGCAGAAAAGTGCTTGATATTTTGCGACCCGATTTTGGGGCCCATATCTCGGGGCCACTTGGTGCTAGGAACCCCAACTTTGGATATGTTGTAGTGCTAGTTCCACTGTGTTTTTACACTAAATTTGGGGTTCCTAGCGCCAAGTGGCCCCGAGATATGGGGCCCCAAATTCGGATCTCAAAATATTCTTTGCTGCAGAAAAGTGCTTGACATTTTGTGACCCAACTTTGGGGCCCCGTATCTCGGGGCCACTTGGTGCTAGGAACCCCAACTTTGGATATGTTGTAGTGCGAGTTCCACTGTTTGCACACCAAATTTGGGGTTCCTAGCACCAAGTAGCCCAGAGATATGGGGCCCCAAATTCGGGTCGCAAAATGTCATTCTCTGCTGCAGAAAAGTGCTTGACTTTTTGCGACCTGACTTTGGGGCCCGTTTCTCTGGGCCACTTGGTGCTAGGAACCCCAACTTTGGATATGTTGTAGTGCTAGTTCCACTGTGTTTTTACACTAAATTTGGGGTTCCTAGCACCAAGTGGCCCCGAGATATGGGGCCCCAAATTCGGGTTGCAAAATGTCATTCTCTGCTGCAGAAAAGTGCTTGACATTTTGCGACCCAACTTTGGGGCCCCGTACCTCGGGGCCACTTGGTGCTAGGAACCCCAACTTTGGATATGTTGTAGTGCTAGTTCCACTGTTTGCACACCAAATTTGGGGTTCCTAGCACTAAGTGGCCCCGAGATACGGGGCCCCAAATTCAGGTCCCAAAAATGTCATTCTCTGCTGCAGTTTACCATCATATTTCTGTGTTTTCTGGTACAAAAAATAAGGTTCCTTTAAAAACACTTATAAACGCAAACGTGGCTAAATGCGGTACCGGCGTTTAGCCGCGTTTGGCGTCTGAAACGTGGAAAACTTTTGCGTCTGAACCCATTTTTTTCCTTCTGGAAAAACGAGGTTAAACGCAACTGCCTAAAAACGCCAAAAAACGAGACTGTGTACATGGACACATATGATAACACTGAATGGGTTCAGGGGCAGTTGAAAAAAAGTGTCCAACTGCCTCTGAACGCGCGTTTAACAGCGTCTCGTGTGCATGAGGCCTAAACGTACGTTCAGAGGCAGTTGGACGCTTTTTTTTTAACTGCCCCTGAACTCATTCAATGTTATCCTATGTGACCATGTACACAGTCTCGTTTATTGCCGTTTTTAGACAGTTGCGTTTAACAGCGTTTCTTTGAAAGCAAAAAAATTGGTTCAGACGCAGATTTAGCAACACGGCTAAATGCGGTACCGGTGTTTAGCCGCGTTTTCATTTATAAGCGTTTTTAAAGGTGCCCTATTTTTTTTACATTAAAAATCTCGCAAATGATGAAAAACCATTAAATTAAAAAAAAAAAATTGTAATTGCTTGCAATGATTCATAGACCATTTGTATACCCTAATGAGCCCTTGTTCCAATCCAATACACCACTAGCATTGCTGTTTTCCGAAGTATAATTGGAATTTGACCCATATGTTGTTAGATTTGAATAAGCAACTTGTGCAGGTGACGTGGCAAGTGGACAATCCACAACTTGTGGCTAGTGACAATCCGCAAAGTGTGGCAGGTGATTTGGCGTATGACAATCCGCAACTTGTGGCAGGTGACGTGGCAAGTGGACAATCCACAACTTGAGGCAGGTGACGTGGCAAATGACAATCCGCAACTTGTGGCAGGTGATGTGGCAAGTGGACAATCCGCAACTTGTGGCAAGTGGGCAATCCACAACTTGTGGCAGGTGACGTGGCAAATGACAGTCTGCAACTTGTGGCAGGTGACGTGGCAAGTGTACAATCCACAACTTGTGGCAAATGACAATCCGCAACTTGTGGCAGGTGACGTGGCAATTGACAATCTGCAACTTGTGGCAAGTGACAATCCGTAACTTGTGGCAAGTGACACGCTAAATACAAGTACACTGCTTCTCTCTCAGCTGCTGCTACTCACTCTGGTCTCACAAAATGGCTGAAATAGTTAAACAATACTGTTTGTTGAGCTTGGGGACGGTCTTATGATGTTATCTTAACTAAACGCGGCATGCAAACACGGCTAAACGGGCGTTTTGACCGCCGGTTTCAAGGTGTCAAAAAAAAATAGTTCAGAGGACTTTTTCTCAGCATCCCATGTACATGGAGCCACGGAAGAAGGAATATGTTGCTTATAGCAATCAGTCAGACTCTTATGCCCTGTACACAAGAGCGGAATTTCCATCAAAAAAAGTGTGATGGGAGCTTTTGGTCGGCTATTCTGACCGTGTGTATGCTCCATCCAACTTTTCTTTCTGAATTTCCGCCAGCAAAAGATTGAGAGCTTGTTCTCTATTTTTCCGACGGAAAAAGTTCTTGACGGAAATTCCGTTTGTATGCAATGCCGACGTTTAGAGAACATTTGTGTGACCGTGTGTATGCAAGGCAAGCTTGAGCGGAATTCCGTCGGAAAAAACATCCAAGATTTTTCCAATGGAAATTCCGCTCGTGTGTACAGGGCATTAGGGTTTTATTTCATCTGCTTTTTGACTGTGTATACATTCTTCAAGCTTGGTATATCTAGAGCAAATTTTCAGAGTTTTGGCAGGTGAATTCATCTTCTACGACACTCTTTGCAAATGTCAATGGGGGATTCAGATTCAAGAACCTGTTGAAATTGGGTATATCAATTTGGACAAGCACCACTGGCTCTGAGCTGACAGTGTCCTTGAGAACCAGTGCCAGATGGGGAGGGGCTGCCTGCTACCCAGCGTACAGAGTGCCTATGCACCAACTTACCGTTGATATTTATTACCTCTAGTTTCATTATCTATGAACTGGAGAGATTTTTTTTTTTTTTTTTTTTTTCATTCCAAAAATTTTACTTGATCCAAGGCTCCCAGTATTGCTGAGAGGCGTTCATTAATCATAGTCCACAACAACTTTGTTTTCACCAGGTCGAAGGGGACTGTGGGTTACTTCCAAGACCTAGCTAACGCAATTCTGGATGCTGTAAAGATAAATGCTATGAGCTTGCTCGTGTGTCCTGGTACTTTCCCAACTGTGTGTCCCAGTAGCGTCTGCTGTGGTGACCTAACCAGGTTCACCTGGGTTAGTGAATAAATAAAGTTATAAATGCGGATCCAAAATTGTCTAACTTTTGGGCATGCCCACCATGTGTGGAACACCATGCCATTCATACCGAATCCCTGAAAACGTAAGGAAGAAGTCCCCGGGACACGCGCAGCCACCCTTGCCAGAACATGTACCATCTCAGCAAAACGTTGTAGTTTGCTTAAATCAATAAAGTATTAATGTACGATTTTGATGCAAATTGTACCATTTTAAACCAGTTGTCAACTTCAAGTGTTTCCAGTATGTCTTGTTCCTATTGTTTCATATAAAACAGTTTCTCTGACTTAGAGGTTAGAATATTGTAGATTTTTGAGATGTAACTTATCGAAAGAGCTGCATAAATATTCCATTGGAGAATAGTTTTTTCATTTGATGCAGTAATAATGCCACTTTGTAAAAGTTGTACCCTAGAGAACTACCTGAATCTACCACGTGTCGGTAAAGTTACTGAAACTAGTGTCATGGATTTTTAAATCGGGCGTCTGATTTTTTTGGGGGGCCTAGCACCAGAAAACTGGTGCCAACGCTTTATTGAATTCCTGTTTGTCTTTAATAGACTGAAGTCTTGTTGTTAGGGGTTACTGCACCATACATTATTGCTGCTGTCTTGAGTAAGCTAGACACTCTTTTTGCATGAAGCACTTTTCCTCATACATATTTATTTTTGCTGCCTTATATGTACAGTGGCTATAAAAAGTCTATACACCCCTGTTAAAATCTAAGGGTTTTGTGATGTAAAAAAATTTAGACAAAGATAAATCATCTTAGAACTTTTTCCACCTTTAATGTGACCTATAAACTGTACAACTCAGTTGAACAACAAACTGAAATCTTTTAGGTGGAGGGAAGTAAAAATAAAAAATAAAATAATATGGTTGCATAAGTGTGCACACCCTTAAGCTAATACTTTGTTGAAGCACCTTTTGATTTTATTACAGCACCCAGTCTTTTTGGGTATGAATCTATCAGTATGGCACATCTTGACTTGGCAATATTTGCCCACTCTTCTTTGCAAAAACACTCCAAATCTATCAAATTGCGAGGGCATCTCCTGTGCACAGCCCTCTTCAGATCACCCCACAGATTTTCAATAAGATTTAGGTCTGGGCTCTGGCTGGGCCATTCCAAAACTTTAATCTTCTGGTGAAGCCATTCCTTTGTTGATTTGGGTGTATGCTTTGGGTCGTTGTCATGCTGGAAGATGAAGTTCCACTTCATGTTCAGCTGTCTAGCAGAAGCGTGAAAGTTTTGTGCCAATATTAAACAAGTTCCTGAAGCACTCAAAAGAGGCAGTCAGATGAGGGTATAATGAGAGTAGGGCTGACCCCCAGTGCAGCTGCCAACCACTGGACAGATAGGAAGCAAAATATAAAAAACAAAAAATCAGCGCTCTATGGGTGAAAGTCAGATATATAAGAAAAAGTATGTATGCATGAAAACCAATGCGCCTTGGATTGGATACAAATTGTTTTTATTGTACTTGAGCTGTTGCCAAGCAGTATACAGTGCTTTGCAAAAGTATTCACCCCCTTGGCTTTTTACCTACGGTATCTCACAAAAGTGAGTACACCCCTCACATTTTTGCAAATATTTTATTATATCTTTTCATGTGTCAACACTGAAGAAATTACACTTTGCTACAATGTAAAGTAGTCAGTGCACAGCTTGTATAACAGAGTAAATTTGCTGTCCCCTCAAAATAATTCAACACACAGCCATTAAAGTCTAAATCACTGGCAACAAAAGTGAGTACACCCCTAGGTGAAAATGTCCAAATTGGGCCCAAAGTGTCAATATTTTGTGTGGCCACCATTATTTTCCAACGCTGCCTTAACCCTCTAGGGCATGGAGTTTACCAGAGCTTCACAGGTTGCCACTGGAGTCCTCTTCCACTCCTCCATGGAGACATCATGGAGCTGGTGGATGTTAGAGACCTTGCGCTCCTCCACTTTCCGTTTTGAGGATGCCCCACAGATGCTCAGTAGGGTTTAGGTCTGGAGATCTGCTTGGGCCAGTCCATCACCTTTTGCCCTCAGCTTCTTTAGCAAGGCAGTGGTCATCTTGGAGGTGTGTTTGGGGTCGTTATGTTGGAATGCTGCACTGTGGCCCGGGTTCCGAAGGGATGAGATCATGCTCTGCTTCAGTATGTCACAGTACATGTTGGCATTCATGGTTCCCTCAATGAACTGTAGCCCCCCAGTGCTGGCCACACTCATGCAGCCCCAGACCATGACACTCCCACCACCATGCTTGACTTAGGCAAGACACACTTGTCTTTGTACTCCTCTTGTACTCCTAGTTGCGGCCACTCATGCTTGACACCATCTGAACCAAATAAGTTTATCTTGGTCTCATCAGACCACAGGACATGGTTGCAGTAATCCATGTCCTTAGTCTGCTTGTCTTCAGCAAACATTTTGCGGGCTTACTAGTGCATCATCTTTAGAAGAGGCTTCCTTCAGGGATGACAGCCATGCAGACCAATTGGTTGCAGTGCGCAGCGTATGGTCTGAGCACTGACAGGCTGACCCCCACCCCTTCAACCTCCACATCAATGCTGGCAGCACTCATATGTCTATTTCCCAAAGACACCCTCTGGATATGACGCTGAGCACGTGCCCTCAACTTCTTTGGTCGACCATGGTGAGGCCTGTTCTGAGTGGAACCTGTCCTGGTAAACCACTGTATGGTCTTGGCCACCGTGCTGCAGCACAGTTTCAGGGTCTTGCCAAGCTTCTTGTAGCCTAGGCCATCTTTATGTAGAGCAACAATTTTTTTTTCAGATCCTCAGAGTTCTTTGTCATGAGGTGCCATGTTGAACTTCCAGTGACCAGTATGAGAGAGTGAGAGCGATAACACCAAATTTAACACACCTGCTCCCTCATTCACATTTGAGACCTTGTAACACTAATGAGTCACATGACACCGGGGAGGGAAAATGGCTAGTTGGGCCCAATTTGGACACTCACTACTTTACATTGTAGCAAAGTGTCATTTTTTCGGTGTTGTCCCATGAAAAGATATAATAAAATATTTACAAAAATGTGAGGGGTGCACTCACTTTTTGTGAGATACTGTATTTTGTTACATTACAGCCTTAAGTTCAATGTTTTTTTAATCTGAATTGTATGTGATGGATCAGAACACAATAGTCTAAGTTGGTGACGCAAAATTAGAAAAATATATAAATAAAACTATTTTTCAGAAATAAAAAACTCATAATTGCCATGTGCGTATGTATTCACCCGCTTTGTTATGAAGCCCATAAAAAGCTCTGGTGCAACCAATTACCTTCAGAAGTCACATATTTAGTGAAATGATGTCCACCTGTGCGCAATCTAAGTGTCACATGAGCTGTCATCACATATACATGCCTTTTTGAAAGGCCCCAGAGACTGCAACACCTAAGCAAGAGGCACCACTAACCAAACACTGCCATGAAGACCAAGGAACTCTCCAAACAATTAAGAGACAATGTTGTTGAGAATTACAAGTCAGGGTTAGGTTATAAAAACATATCCAAATCTTTGATGATCCCTAGGAGCACCATCAAATCTATCATAACCAAATGGAAAGAACATGACACAACAGCAAACCTGCCAAGAGACCAAAACTCACGGACTGGGCAAGGAGGGCATTAATCAGAGTGGCAACACAGAGACCGAAGGTAACACTGGAGGAGCTGCAGAGTTCTACAGCAGAGACTGGAGTATCTGTACATGTGACGACAATAAGCCGTATGCTCCATAGAGTTGGGCTTTATGGCAGAGTGGCCAGAAGAAAGCCATTACTTTCAGCAAAAAAACAAAATGGCACATTTTGAGTTTGTGAAAAGGCATGTGGGAGACTCCCAAAATGTATGGAGGAAGGTGCTCTGGTCTGATGAGACTAAAATTGAACTTTTTGGCCATCAATGAAAATGCTATGTCTGACACAAACCCAACACATCACATCACCCAAAGAACACCATTCCCACAGTGAAACATGGTGGTGGCAGCATCATGCTGTGGGGATGTTTTTCAGCAGTTGGGGCTGGGAAACTGGTCAGAATTGAGGGAAAGATGGATGGTGCTAAATACAGGGATATTCTTGAGCAAAACCTGTACCACTCTGTGTGTGATTTGAGGCTAGGACGGAGGTTCACCTTCCAGCAGGACCATCACCCCAAACACACTGCTAAAGCAACACTTGAGTAGTGTAAGGGGAAACATGTAAATGTGTTGGAATGGCCTAGTCAAAGCCCAGACCTCAATCCATTAGAAAATCCGTGGTCAGACTTAAAGATTGCTGTTCACAAGTGCAAACCATCCAACTTGAAGGAGCTGGAGCAGTTTTGCAAGGAGGAATGGGCAAAAATCCCAGTGGTAAGACATGGCAAGCTCATAGAGACTTATCCAAAGCGACTTGGAGCTGTGATAGCCGCAAAAGGTGGCTCTACAAAGTATTGACTTTAGGGGGTGAATAGTTATGCACATTGACTTTTTCTGTTATTTTGTCCTATTTGTTGTTTGCTTCACGATAAAAAAAAAAAAACATCTTCAAAGTTGTGGGCATGTTCTGTAAATTAAATGATGCAAATCCTCAAACAATCCACACGAAAAATGCCAAGGGAGTGAATACTTTTGCAAGGTACTGTAAACAGAACTGTAGATGCTGGTGCAAAGTGCAGTAAAAAGGATAAAAAGCATATAGCTATATATTGATTAGAATAATTTAAAAACTGTACCACCATGAAGGAATCTTGATAAGGGGTTAACTGTTCCCAGGAGGTTTAGCCAGTTGTTAGTGGTGACACTGCATCAGACACTGCAGATCTGAAGGGGAGCGAGGGGGCCACCGCCCACCGTGGTGATGTTGAGGCAAGTGTACAACATCACCGTGGTCGGCGGGGCCCCCCCCCCCCGTTCCCCTTCAGATCTGCAGAGTCTGATCGTGTGTCGGTAGGAAAAGGCTTCACCATCTCACTCCTGATCAGAGCCAGAACGCCCTCCATATATCCCAGGATGACCGTGGTCTACTACTAGGAGCAGTTAACCCCTTCTTATCAAGATTCCTTCATGGTGGTACTGTTTTTTTAAATTATTCTAATCAATATATAGCTATATGCTTTTTATCCTTTTCACTGCACTTTGCACCAGCATCTACAGTTCTGTGTATACTGCTTGGCAACAGCTCAAGTACAATAAAAACAGTTTGTATCCAATCCAAGGCACATCTGTTTTCATGCATACATACTTTTTCCTATATATCTGACTTTCACCCATAGAGCGCTGCTTTTTTGTTTTTTATATTTGTGCCAATATTGACTGGTATTTGGAACTGTTCATAATTCCCTCTACCTTGACTAAGCCCCCTGTTCCAGCTGAAGAAAAACAGCCCCAAAGCATGATGCTACCACCACCATGCTTCACTGTGGGTATGGTGTTCATTTGGTGATGTGCAGTGTAGTTTTTGCTTCAAACATTTCTTTTGGAATTATGACCAAAAAGTTCAACCTTGGTTTCATCAGACCAGAACACATTTTCCCACATGCTTTTGGGAGACTTCAGCTGTGGTTTTGCAAAATTTAGCCAGGCTTGGATGTTTTTCTTAAGTAAAGGCTTCCGTCTTGCCACTCTACCCCATAGCCCAGACATATGAAGAACACGGGAGATTGTTGTCACATGTACCACACAGCCAGTACTTGCAAGATATTCCTACAGCTCCTTTAATGTTGCTGTAGGCCTCTTAGTAGCCTCACTGACCAGTTTTCTTCTCGTCTTTTCATCAATTTTTCAGGGACGTCCAGTTCTTGGTAATGTCACTTGTGCCATATCTTTTCCACTTGATGAAGACTGTCTTCACTGTGTTCCATGGTATATCTAATGCCTTGGAAATTCTTTTGTACCCTTCTCCTGACTGATAGCGTTTAAGAATGAGATCCCTCTGATGCTTTGGAAGCTCTCTGTGGACCTTGGCTTTTTCTGTAGGATACGACTAAGAACATTTCAGAAAAGACCTACTAGAACAGCTGAACTTTATTTGGGGTTAATCAGAGGCACTCTAAGGCCCCTTTCACACTGGGGTGGTGGGGGCGTCGGCGGTACAACAGCGCTATTTTTAGGGCTGCTGTACCGTCGTTCTTGCAGCTGTATTCGGCCGCTAGCGGTGCGGTTTTAACCCCCGCTGGCGGCCGAAAAAGGGTTAAAATCACTCGTACAGCGCGGCTATAGCCGCGGTATTGCCGCGGTATAGCCGCGCTGTCCCATTGATTTCAATGGGCAGGAGCGGTTTAGGAGCAGTGAATACACCGCTCCTTCACCGCTCCAAAGAAGCGGTTTGCAGGACTTTTTTCACCGTCCTGCCAGCGCACCGCTTCAGTGTGAAAGCCCTCGGGCTTTCACACTGAACAAACAGCGGAGGCTGTTTAGGGGCGGTTTGCAGGCGGTATTTTTAGCGCAATACCGCCTGCAAACCGCCTCAGTGTGAAAGGGGCCTAAATGATGGTAGGTGTGTACTGACTCCTATTTAACATGAGTTTGTATGTGATTGCAGTTTGTTTTTCAATTGAGTTGTACAGTTTATAGGTCACATTAAATGTGGAAAAAGTTCTGAAATTATTTATCTTTGTCTCATTTTTTTGCATCACAGAAACCTGACATTTTAACACTGTGGACATAGGCTTATTATATCCACTGTAGACGTAGGCTATATGTAGTAACATACTAAACTAGTTGTATTACCTTCAACATAGCCTTTTCAGGTTTGTATCTTGGATTATACAATTCATGCTACATTTGCATGTTATGTAATAACTTGGCTATTTTCCATTTGATGGATAAGAAGAAATGTTGGATTACAAAAAAAAAAAACAATCTTGTCTTGATATTTGAATCAACAGAGGACTTGAATTCACTATGTGATATGTGACTTGTACACACAGCAGTACATCTGACCCTACAGCTCTATTGAGGAGGAAGTCTTTGTGGCCAGCACTGATTTATGTGCCTGGCTCCGCTTTAGTTCACCCCAGTGACTTCTCATTTCTTTTCTGTGTGTGTAACCCTCCTCCCCCCACCACCAACCTGGCTGGCAGATGGACAGCCTCTCCAGCAGGAGGGATTGTGGAAAAGCCTTTGCTTTTATGTTTTCTGTAGTTCTTAGCCAATGGTGTTGGTGTTTGCACACATTTAACAATAGATAAAATGCACCCACATTTGAAAATAAAACAGAATAAGCATGTTAAGCAGTCTGTAATTTAGCTGTCTGGATTTTTCCCTGTGTTTTCAACATGACAATCTGATCTATAGACTCCATCATGTTCACCTCTTGGTTGTGGTGTTGCTCTTCTGTCTAGCAAATTATCACTTAATAACCCCCTGGCATCTCCTTTGATTGCTGTTTAATATAATTGTGTCATTTATTTTCTAACCATCCTTTATACCAGATTGCTGTCCTTAACAGCTCCCAGTTCATCACCCCCCCCCCTTCCTTTTCCTTCCCAGCTGTTGTATAGCCCCCAGTTCGAGTCTAATCAAACTGTTAATTGAAAAGCTGCTCAGGTGAAAAATGTAACTGTGTTAGCACAGTATATTGACTGTAAGCCTGTTTGGCAGTTATGAGGTTAAACCTCCATGTTAAGGGGCAAAGCACTGTTAAACTCAACATCTTTAGTGTTCTGCAAAAACAAAACAAAAAACAATGACCCATCATGCTAATTTGCATGACAAAGGAAGGCTTGTGAGGCCTTGTGAGGAGAGAAAAATGTGGCCATCTTTTTGCTATGGCCAATCATGTCTCTCTTGGAAGCACACCCCCCATTCTGCTTCATAACCCTCTTGCACACTCTCCCTCTTTCATAGAGAGTCAGTGCTTTGCTCTCATCTCCTTTCATTACTTTGTTCATTAAACACTATGAATCCCCTCAGCTGTCACAGCCACATTTGCTTTCCTTCTTCTGATCCTTTCATCTAATGCTAGACAGCAGGTTACCGTTTTTACTCGCACTACCAGTGTTTCACCAGCTGTGTACGATCTTCTGTTCAGCTGCATAATATAAGTGATGTTTCCATAAATGCTGCTTCTAGGCACCCAGATGAGCATTACTGCCTCAGCAGGAGCAAGCATCTATAAGGAGGCATCTTTTTGCTTGGGTGCAGTGTGTCTGTGGCAACACTAATAATATAGCATGCAGATGCCATCTTTTTTTTTTCATCTCTTTCAGTGTTAGAGTGGGCCTGCCACTCCAAAGATTGAGTCAATTTGCTTACAGTGGTATCCTAATCACATGCTACAACAACAGGTGGAATTGGAAGTTAACAGAGAACCCTTGCCTTGAAAAAGTTTTATTCTAGTATATCTACACATGTAGAATGCATATTTCAAATAACCAAATTTGAATAAGAGATGTACACAGGGCAACAGCTTGCTAGCCGGCTTCGGCATTCTTTCAGCAAGCTTTAACCAGTGCTAAAATTAACTAAAAACCTCAAGTGCGACGCCCAACTCTTCAAGAGGGCCACACAATAGCAGGATATTTTCATGCTTTGAGGTGCGTTGCATCCACACCCAAACATTTCACTGCCGCTGTATTTTTTCAGAGTATCGCAATGCACACTGAAGTAGCTGGAGTACAATTATCCCCCCCAGCATTGGTGGCAGTATTAATAACCCACAGTATTGGTGTTAGTGGCAGTAATATAAACCCCCAGCATTGTTGTCAGTGGATGCCGTACCTTCCCATTTTTGGTGTCAGTGGGTACAATGATAACCCATAACATTGGTGCCAGTGAGTGCAATAATATCCCTCAGCTTTGGTGCCAGTGAGTGCAATAATATCCCTCAGCTTTGGTGTCAGTGAGTACAATAATAAACCCCAACATTGGTGTCAGTGGTTACAATGATAACCCATAACACTGGTGCCAGTGAGTGCAATAATAACTCTCAGCTTTGGTGCCAGTGAGTGCAATAATATCCCTCAGCTTTGGTGTCAGTGAGTACAATAATAAACCCCAACATTGGTGTCAGTGGACGTAATAATAACCCCCTACATTGGTGTCAGTGGATGCAATAATAACTCCCAGCATTGGTGCCAGTGAGTGCAATATTGACCCCTAACATTGATGTGCCCCCTCAGTACCAATAATTCCTCCTCCCCTGCCCCCCACATTGGTGGTCACTGGCAGTGAAATTCAATCCCCCAGCCCACTGCCTGGTGAAAATTGACCCTCAACTCCCTCTCCAGTAAAAGGTAAGCCCCCCTGGATTTATGGTCATGGCAGTAAAATCCCCCCCCCCTTTTCAGTTATGATCACTTACTTGAACCACATACACCTGCGCCCCTCTCCCTTTCTCTCTCTCCCCAGAATGGGATCTTACTTGTACTGTGGGCATAGATAGCTCTGCCTCACAGTATATGTTTTCTTTCAGTGCCGAATGCCCACACCCTGCTGCCACTCTTCCATCTAACTGGCTTACACCGCATCCAATTTGCAAAACATTTGAAAATATGTTCTATTCAATGTGTCTTGGTCACATATGTGCGTTGCATCTGCACTCCGCATTGCACGAAAAATGTGTGCGTTTTCTAGGCAGTGCTACTTCACATTCCCATCGCACAGGTTCCTAGATAAGCTCTCAAAGTTTGGGTGCTGCAGCAACAACCAGCTGGATACTGGTTCAAGTCACAAAGTTTGAAATTGACAACACACCATGGATCGACAAAAAGTAGCGTCCAAACTGATTATTTATTGCATGATCACAACACAAGGAGAGTGCAACGTTTCAGAGTCATGCAGGACTCCTTTGTCAGGCATGTGATGACTGATGAAGAGGTCCTGCGTGACTCTGAAACATTGCACTCTCCTTGTGTTGTGATCATGTAATAAATAATCAGTTTGGACGCTACTTTTTGTCGATCCATGGTGTGTTGGCAAATATCTACTTTGTTTCTAGGCAGTGCGGCGTGAATTGCAGGCACATAATCTTCAATGGGAACGCATCTGATTCACAGATGTGTTCCGTTGTGAACAGGAATTCTCTCCCCCTCCTCCCCTCTCCCTGGTCAGCTGATCCGCAGCTACAATGGAGAGGAACCGCTGAATGAATCATTTTTATCTTCGCAGGGAAACCGGAGCTGCAATTTGCACCGGACTAGTGTGAACCCAGCCTAAGTGACATTTTAAGTCTAAAGCCTAAACATTTTTTACCTTTTTTAATACATTCCTTGCATTAAGGTAAAAAATGTTTAGGCATCAGTATTGGCCCCTCACCCCCTTTTTGCTTTCTGAGCCCTCATTCGATCCAGCGATGCGCATGTCTGCAGTTCTTCTCTCCCCTCTCTTCCGGGTCTTGCTGTCTTTGCTGGGGCACCCGGAGCCATTGGCTCCCAGCGCTGTCAATCAAAGCCAATGATGAGGGAGCAGGGGGTGGGGCCGAGTCCCGCTGTCTGTGTCAATGGACGCAGAAGCAGGGCTCCAGGGCGAGCATGCACGAGTGCCCCCATGGGAAGTGGCTTCCCATGGGGCACTGGACAGAGAGGAAGGGCCAGGAGGTCTGGCGGGGGACCTGAGAAGAGTAGGTTCGTGGCCACTCTGCGAGTGATGGGGTGGCTATACAGCTGCCTGGATCACTTTTACTTTACAGCTGGAAGTTGACTGAAAAAGTATGAGCTTGTAACTGCTGCTGCAGCCATGAGCTTGAGCTGAACCCTTCACTCTCTTCTCATACTATGTATGTCCAAAGAGCGGAAGCGTTTGAACAGGGCAAATAATAGAGTTAATTAAGTACTTTTTATTTACAGTGTAAAAAATAAACTTTATAAAACTAACATTGGTTAATGTTACATTTTACATTATGCTATTGCTCTGTAGGGGATTTTTTCCTTGTCAAAAGAAGTTTATTGAGTATACAATGTTATAAAGATACATAAAGTAAGTTTACAATGATCTATAAAGTAAGCTCATTGTTTTACAGTAGGGTTTATATAGGTAAATATCATGAAATTTCAAATATTAAACATTGGGTTCACGTAAACCTAAATTAAAGATATATATCATTTCCTTAGTTACTTTTGTAGGTATTTAAATGATTTATACCTACTATACATATTGTTTACAAGTAGAGTGTATATAGGTCAAATAAATTCTGATAGTGAGCTTTAATCGTAAGGTGGAGAAAAGGAAAGAGAAAGAAGAAAAAGGGTTGAAAGGTAGAGGTATGGTCCACAAGGTTGTCCCGCTCGTCAGTTTATTATTCTTTTTAGTTCTCTTTGAAGCCTTAGAATGGGTGTCTCTGTAAGTCATTTAATCTGTTACCATGGCAACAGGGCAGAGTCATTGAAGTTTGACAGGAACTGTTGTTTTATCCAAGGATGCCAAAGTTTTTCAAATTTTGGAATTTGGTTTTGATTGATGGCTACCATCTTAGCATGGGACATTGTATTATTCATTCTGTGAATTGTTTCTGCTAGTACCAATGTAGGAGATTTCCATGCCTTGGCCACTGTTTGTTTTGCAGCCGTTATTAGTTGGATCATAAGTTTGAATTGAGAGAGTGTTAACCATTCCGGTTTTAGATTAAGTAAAGTTAAATATGGATCTGGTTGTATTATTTTTTTAAATATTTTAGATGCAATCACGAAGACTTCCTTCCAGAAGGTTTGGATTACTGGGCACGTCCACCATATGTGTAAATATGTGCCTATTTCTGGGCATCCTTGAAAACAAAGAGCTGAGGTATTAGGTGAATATTTTGCCACTCTAGCGGGTACAAGGTACCAGCGAGTTAGGACTTTAGAATTTGTCTCCAGTGCTAAGATGTTGGGTGAAGATGACTTAGATGTGAGCCATATGTTAGACCAGTCCGTGTCTTCTAAAGTTCGTCCCAGGTCCTCCTCCCACCTCTGAACGTAAGAGGGTCTATTAAGATTTGCTGCTCCATATAATTGATTATAAAGTGATGAAATTGTACCTTTAGCAAATGGATCTTTTGTACAGATTGATTCAAAAATGGATAATTGGGATAATGGTGCATCCCCCTTTAGTAATGGTGTATAGAAATTTTTGATTTGGAGATATCGAAATATCTCAGAGTTTGGTAGATCATATTTTTCTCTAAGCAATGGGAATGAAAGGAATGATTTAGATGCTATGAAGTCATTTAGTGTCTGAATGCCTGATGTTGTCCAAGCTTTAAAAGAATTTGGGTAGATCCATGCCGGATAAAAGGCCGGATTTCTGATAAAAGAAAGGAGAGGATTGTGTGGAGATTGTAACTGATATTTGGTTTTTAGTTTATCCCAGAGAGATAAGAAGTGTTTAGTTATGGGATTATGAATTTTAAAGCGGTCTTTAGGATCAAGCCATAATAAATTTGATATTAATAGAGGGTCATTTTCTGAAGCCTCTATAAATACCCATAATGGGATTTCCTGTTTTGCATGGTATTTGGACAGACTGGCCAAATGTGCTGCTCTGTAGTAGTTAGTAAAATTAGGGTATCCCAGGCCTCCTTTATTTTTGGGAAGATGTAGTGTGTGTATAGGTATACGTGGTTTAGAAGAGCCCCATATAAACGAAGTTGCTCTTTTTTGTACTATTCTCAAAAAATAGGAAGGAATTGGACTCTGAATAGATAAAGCAATTTGGGTAGAATAGTCATTTTGATTGCATTAATCTTCCCTATCCAGGATAAAGGAAGTTGCGACCATTGTTTTATTAGATTTGTGATCTGTCTTAATACAGGAGGATAATTGGTTGAAAATAAGTCAGAATGAGATGCTGTTAAATGAATTCCAAGATATGGGATTGATTTTTCTGCCCATGTGAATGGGAGTGCAGCCCTAGCCGGGATCAATTCCATGTTTGTGAGTGAAATATTAAGCACTAGGCATTTCTTAGGATTAATCATAAGGCCGGATAGGGCTGCAAATCCATCAAGAGCTGGTATTAAGTTAGGACCAGAGACCTGTGGTGATGATAGAAAAAGTAATATATCGTCTGCAAATATACATAATTTGTGTGTAATACCTCCTACTTCAATGCCAGTTATAGTTTGGTTTGTTCTGATGTATTGGGCCATGGGTTCGAGTATAAGGGCAAATAATAAGGGAGATAATGGGCAACCCTGTCGGGTACCTCTTTCGATATTAAAGGCTTCAAATTTGTATCCAGCATATTTTATATAGGCTTTGGGTTTATTATATAATGCTTTGATCCATGTTAAAAAGTGGGGTCCAAAACCCCATTTTTGTAATGAATATTGCATATATTGCCAGGATACTGTGTCAAATGCCCTCTTAATATCGAGAGATAGAAAACAAAAAGGGATTTTCCGTTTTTTAGCAATATGTGCCAATAACACTGCCCTGCGTATATTATCGCCTGCCTGTCTATTTGGCATGAAGCCTACTTGATCTCTATGTATTAATTTTCCTATAATGCTATTGAGGCGTTTTGCTATTATTTTTGCTAATAATTTAATATCAAGGTTTAACAGAGAGATAGGCCGATAATTCACACAGGAAGTATCATCAGAAAGGGGTTTTGGGATCATACAAACAATTGCCATTAGTGTTTCTTGCCGAAAAGAATGTCCATCTAGAAGTTTGTTAAAAGTTTCAGTGAGAATGGGAGAGAGTATTTCTGAGAATGTTTTATAGTATAAAGCCGAGTAGCCGTCTGGGCCTGGTCTTTTGTTAAGTTTTAGGTCTTTTATGGCGTTAGCAACTTTATCTATAGCTATAGGCTCATCCAAACTGCTTTTTTGATTCTGAGATAACTCAGGTAAGGTTATTTTTGAGAAGAAGGATTCAGCCTCTGTAGGATTAAATTCATTGTTTGTCTTGTATAAAGTTGCGAGATGTGAGTGAAATTTATGGACTATTTTAACTGGATTACAAGTGTAAACATTTTTTGATAATTTCAAACGTATTGGTTTGAAAGATTTGTTAGTTGAATTTAATGCCCGAGCCAAATATGTACCTGGTTTGTTTGTATTCATGTAGAAATTGTGTTTGGAGCGTTTGAGGGATTTATCAACTGACTCAGTGAGAAATAGATCGTATTCCAATCTAGATTTTTCCAGATGAGATTTTGTACTCTGAGATGGATTATCTTGAAATGATATGTAGGCTGCATTAAAATTGAGTTCTAGTTTTTTTGCTAGATTTTTGTGTTCCCGTTTCAATAGTGCCATGTGTCTTTGTATTGTACCACGCAAGACAGGCTTATGAGCTTCCCACAGTGTTATTGGGGAGATGTCTGTTGTATTATTAATTGATATGTATTCCTTTAAAGCTTGTTCAATGGCCATCTGATGTAGTGGGTGTTTGAGCATTATGTCCGGTAAGTACCACGTTGGGTCATGCGCTTTTGGTATGGCTGAGGCTATAGTAGTGTATACTGCATTATGGTCAGACCACGGAATCGGAATTATATCTGATGCAATAATTTCTGGTATCATTCCTATTGTTAGAAAAATATGATCTATTCTGGTGAAGGTTTGATGAGGGTGCGAGAAATAAGTGAATTTCTTTTTCATTGGGTTACTTTCTCTCCACGAATCTACCAGATTGTATTTGGAAAGAAGTTGAGAAAAAGGTAATCTAGAGGTTATTTTGGATGGTGTAAAAGGTGATTTATCTAGAAATGGGAGGAGGACCTGGTTTGAATCCCCACACATTATCACTGTTCCTATTTTGTGTGTATTAATCACTTGTAATATATGTGAGAGGAATGGTGTAGGTTGTTTGTTAGGAGCGTAGTAGGAAATCACCGTGATTGCTGTATCCATTATATAACCCATGAGTATCAGGTATCTACCTTCTGGGTCTTTAATTTCTGATGATAAGGTGAATGGTGTGGATCGGTGAAATGCAATTAGAGTTCCCCTTTGCTTGGTACAGGCAGAAGCCGTGTAAATTTGTTGATAAAAAGGAGAAATATATTTTGGAGTAGAATCTTTGGTGAAGTGTGTTTCTTGGAGGCATACTATGTGAGCCTTCTTGTTATGGAAAGTACGGAAGGCTTTGGTCCTTTTTTGAGGGACATTTATTCCCTGAACATTCAGGGAAAGTATATTCAGTGGTGCCATGGCATTAGATCAAATAGTTTTGACTTACTTTTTGTTATGCAGAGCTGACTGCGCAGATCAACCTGTGTGGACTGAAGAGATGAATAGATAGAAAAGAAACCAGTGAATTCTGGAGTAAAGAGTAAACAAAAAACATATGAGATTAGATGATACATTGTATAAATTATTTTTTGCAAGTAATCACAATTTACCTGTGAAAGAGAATAAATATCTCTCTCAGGGGAATAAGTGCCTTCGTCACACTCCCACATAATATGGTTGGGAGAATGAGGAGGGCTAATGGGGGTACACGGATCTTCCGCTTACAGGAGAGAAGTGCTATGTCAAAAGACATCAAAATGATGTTTCATTAATTGGAGTGCAGAATATAGTTTTTGTTGAAATTATTTATTCCAGGGTGGTTGTATATGGTTAGTCTTGCCCTAGGCTAAATAATTCAGTTAGAAAGGTACTGTTAATAACTTTGGTATTGATGAAGATAGTTTGAAATATTTTGGGATTTTAACCCTTTTAGAGTAAACAATTACATATTTTATTCATATGTAACTGTTTAGATATGTTAACTCATAAAATTGAGGTTGTATTGCTTCAGATTAGAATAAACAAAAACATAATTCTAGGAACTAGTTAGGTAATAATATATTTGTTTTAAGAAAAGAAAGAAAAAGCTTCCATTACTTCTGGATTATTGAACATATTTGTCCTAAAAAGTAATAAATCTATTGTTATTACCTGATAATATATAACTGAACAAGAATTTCCTTATTTCACTTATATATTCTAAGGCTATATGAATCAGAAGTAATAAGATATAACTGGAATGTAACATGATCCCACACAGTGTGTGACTATCAGAATGCAGTTACATTCAGTTATAAATACAGGTTTTTTATAGAGAACCATCTCTTAGTATAATAAATGAAGAGATATCAGGAATTAGGATGTCAGTCCATTGAATCTTCTTGGTCCATGGATGATGTGGCATAACGGCCTCTTTTGTGAGAATGATGATTCCCATTTTGTTCTGGAATTTTCTGGGTGCTGCCTGAAGGTGAAGATGATGCCATTCTTCTGCGTGTGGGAGTGTTGCTGCTTGTGGGTTCTGTCAGATTTAATTTTAAAAGGGTTTGTTGTAGTTCATCTGCTGATCTGCTTCTGTAAATTGTACCTTGGTGGTTAAATCTGACTAAAAAGGGGAAGCCCCATTGATACATAATGTTGTGGCGTTGCAGTTCCATTAGTTGGGGTTTCATGGATCGTCTTTTAGTAATAGTAAGTTGGGATAGGTCAACAAAAATTTGATAATTGTGTCCTTGAAAATTAAGTTCCTTTTTTTCTCTTGCAGCAATTAGTATTTGTTCTTTCGTTCTGTAATAATGAAATTTTGTGATTATATCACGTGGGGGTCCATCTTTCTTTTTGGCTGTGAGGGCTCTGTGTACTCTGTCCAGTTCTAAACGTTCAATAGGGATATCTGGCTTTAGTTCTTGTAATAGAGCAGTAATAGTAGATTGCAGGTCTGTCACAGTTTCAGGTATTCCCCTTATGCGCAAGTTTGAACGTCTGGCTCTATTTTCGTAATCTTCGAGCTTAGTTTGAAGTATTAAATTCTCTTTTTTTAATTGTTCCAATTCTGTTATATTTTCTTGGGTTGTAATTTCAATTTCATCCATTTTTATATCTAAGGCTGCGGTGCGGTTTCCCAGCTCTTTTATTTCTTTGGTTAGGCTTTTTGTTATTTGGTCTGAGGTTTGTTTTAAAGCCTTATGAAGCATCTTTTCAAATTGTAATAATATTACTGGGGATACTGAGGAGGCTTGTGGAGAAGTTTGTGAGAGGATTTGTTCTGTATCTGACTCAAATGGAGAGTCTTGCTGTGACATTTTCTGTCTGTGAGAGCGCCCTGATGCTGTATCTTGTGAGGTGACTGGAGCTGCTTCAGCTGCAGTGAGTGCCTGTGAGCTCTTTGTGAGGTGATTTTTATTTCTGCCACGGTTTCCTCCCAGTACCATATTTCCTTCCCAAACTTTCACAGTTTGTTCCCTGGGGCAAAAAGGTTTAAATGGATACCTTTTGAGCCTGCAGGCTCCGCTTTGTCCTTCTCTTCTCTCCTCAGCGGTGTGGAGCTCTAACAATGCATGTCTGCTCCGCTAGGCTCCGCCTCCTGCCTGTAGGGTATTTTTTAAACCGTATTTAAAAGTCACGCTTTAATACCGCTTTAAGAAATGATAAAGTAATTGATAAAATAAACATCAGAACTGTAAAAAGTTGCTCTGGTCCATAAGGAGTATACAGGTGCGGGAGTTGTGGTTAATGAACATACCTGCATGAACGAAGAAAACCTATAATGAGAGAAATAGGTAGGCTGCCTTTACTGAATTTTGCTTAAAATGCTAGTTGCCATAATAAGGCCTCCTTCACACGGTTACCGCATACACTGGATTCCAGTGGCAAGAATCGGCAGATTCTTGCAGCTGGAAAGACGGGTACATGTAAATAGCAGAAGGTGCTCAGCTTGTACAAAGTACTGACAGCAGTCACCACTTTTTACATGTAGTCGCACACCAAGTGGTGACTACCATCAGATAGGGATGGGTGTCCAAGCCTGGACACATGCTGTTCGCATGTAGCCACACACAACTAGGGATGGGTGTCTGAGCCTGGATGCAGTGAGATGTGTCAGAGAAATAGCAGGAGCCGCACTTGCCAGTATCAGCACTTTCCTGTGCGGTAGAATAGCGCTCCGGCGATGAGGATGCGTGAAACAGCGGGACGGCTCACACTGGTGCGCGATACAGCGTGACGGCGCGGGGGCGTGTGCACTGAAGCGCGCATTAATGTGACACCCCCTTGCTGGCCTATAAATGGCTGACCAGCCCCTTTTCTAATTGCTGGTTTGTTTCTCTGTCTCAAGTTCTGCTAACCTATGTTTACCTGTTGTGATCTGGATTGACCCTGACCTGCTCTGATCTTCTCCAGCACTTTGACCCCGGCTTGCCCTAAGGACTTCTCTACTTACCTGCTTCCTGTGCATGACCCCAGCTTGTTTAAAGGATTCCTCTGCTTACCTGCCTCCTGTGTTTGACTCCCGGCTTGTTTAAAGGACTAATCTACTGGCCTGCTTTCTGTGTATGACCCCGGCTTGTATTAAGGACTTGTGTCTACTGGACTTCCTGTGGTTGACCCCCAGCCACTTCCTAAAGACTCAGTCTCAGCCATTACCTTGGGTCTGTTGGGTTAGAACCCCGGCCAGACTTCCTACTCTAGTTTGGTGTCAAGTCTACTCCTGCACGGCATCTCTGCGCTACGGGAGATCTCCACTCAAGACCAACCTACCTGCTGGTAACCCATGCCTCTCTGTGCCCTATACCCTCTGTACCACCTTTAAAGTGGGCGCTCAGCTACAAGGGGAGCCACTCTCAGCATCTCGGCCTTTGTGAGTACCCTGGCATCCGGACTCGGACACCCATTCTAACTGCAGGTAACCACTTGATGTGTGGCTACATGTGAACAGCGATGACTGCTGTCAGCCTGTCAATACTTTGTACAGGCCGAGTGGCCACCGCTATTCACAAGTACCTATCCACTAATTCTTGCCGCTGGAATTGGGTGTGTGTGGCTAAACGATTGTGTGATGGAGGCCTAAAGCTATGAGTTTAGCACTTTCTTAATTACTGTTCGGGGACAGAGATCAGGAATTCTGACATTCATTTGTTGATATTTGTTTCATGCTTATTTCGAACACAGGCAGGCAAACAATCCTGATAAGAAGAAGGCCCCATATATCATTCATGATTGGTATATAATGCACATATTTTGCACACAGTCCATGGCCAGATTTTTTGTAAATCTGCTTGAATAACATAGTTGTCATATAGCAGTGATAGAACTTCTTGTTTTTCTCTGGTAGCTTTTGATTTTACCATATAAACAGGTTTAATATGTAAGTTCTACTTCCATACAATATATACAATTCAGTTTACATGTGTGTTTCATAAGTCCTTATCACTATAAAAAGGGTTAACACACTATTATCCTTTGCTTCCCTGAGTTGTAGGGTTGTAGCTTCAGATTTTTGGCTTTTATCGAGGTCCAGATTTGCCCCCACCTTAGGAATCTGATGTATAAACTCTCAGGGGTAAGAAGGGGAGAGGGTGTGCTGGGTTATTTTTTTTTTTTAGTTCAACCCTAAAATCCATGGGAAAATACAGAGGCAGCTGAATACCCGCAGACATCTATACAAGTGACATCTCCTGACAATGACAACTAGCGCAGGAGATGTGTAGTCATCAATCTGGGTGGCAGTAAATGTTTTAGCTCATTGTCAGGGTAACTAAAAATACTGGAATTTTTTAGGAACCGTTTAATGATGCAATCTGATAGAGTTACTACTTAGTACTGTTATTGCTATACAGGATGTAAAAGGTCTTCTTTTGGGTTCATTAACTTAGAGGGCACCAAAAAAATCAAATATATCTTGCATAATTAAAGTGCTTTCTGATTTTAAATGCTGGTTATAACCCCCTGATAATAATGAATAAGTCCTCACAAAAGTGATATATTTGATCCAACTCCAAAAAAGTTTGAACGCTGTGTAAAATCGACATAAAAGCAGAATGCAATGATTTGCAAAAAGAAGAGGGCCTGAAGATCACGGGCATCAATATTGCGTATCAGCTTTTCCCTTTGTGTACAGAGACTTCTTCAGATTCTCTGAATCTTTTAATGATATTATATACTGTAGATGATCTATTAAGACCCCTTTCACACTGGCACCGCTCCGCGTTAGCGGTAAAGCGCTGCTAGTTTTAGCGGCGCTTTATCGTCGTTTTAGCGGCTAAATGTGCCTGAAAAGCGCCACTGCCAAAGCGCTTTGCAGGCACTTCGGCAGCAGTGCCCATTCATTTCAATGGGCAGGGGCTCCTAAACCGCTCCAAAGATGCTGCTTGCAGGACTTTTTCTAATGTCCTGAAAGCGCACCGCTCCAGTGTTAAAGCACTCAGGCTCTCACACTGGGGCTGCAGGAGAGGCGTTTTTCAGGTGCTTTACAGGCGCTATTTTTAGCCCTTTATCGCCTGAAAAACGCCTCCAGTGTGTAAAGGATCTTAAAGTCTTTGCAATTTTTGCAACATTATTCTGTTATTCATTATTCTGTAGAGTCCATTTTCATCCGATGCCCAGACGGATGGAAAAGTAGGGTTTTCCTTCGTCATCAGAAACAGAGCATAACAGAGACTGATGTCAGCGGATGTTTATCCGCTGACATCCGCTATCCTATAGGGATACATGTATGTCTGTTTTTCATCCGAAAACGGATGGGTGAAAAACTGACATACGGTCCCCATGTGAAAGGGGCCTAAGATACTTTTTTTTTTTTTTTTTTAAACCCAATGATGAACTGACCTATTGCCAATTAATCTAATTAGTTACAGAACACATATAATTTTGTAGTTTTAGTTTAGTATGGAGGCAGAATTTGTAAGGTTATCTATGACACTCCCTATGACTTCCTCTCATTGTGTGGTCCATTGCAGTACTAATGCATTAAGTTAAATCAGCTTTAATGCATCTGTGTTGCAGCACACCATTGTGTACTATAGTGCATTTTGGTGCTTAAAATTGGACCTGCACTATTTTGTCCAATGCAAAGTACTCTTTGGGGCTTTAAAGCAGCACACATTAAGACCCCTTTCACACTGGGGCGGTATACAGGCGCTATTGTGCTAAAACTAGTGCCTGCAAACCGACCCGAAACAGCCGCTGCTGTGTCTCCAGTGTGAAAGCCCCGAGAGCTTTCACACTGGAGCGGTACGCTAGCAGGACGGGAAAAAAGTCCTGCTAGCAGTATCTTCGGAGCGGTGAAGGAGCGGTGTATACACCGCTTCTTCACAGCTCCTGCCCATTGAAATCAATGGGGCAGCGCGGCAATACCGCCGGCAAAGTGCCTCTGCAGAGGCGCTTTGTGGTGGTTTTTAACCCTTTCTCGGCCGCTAGCAGGGGAGTAAAACCGCCAAATACCGCCGCTAAAATGATGGTAAAGTGCCGCTAATAATAGCGTCGCTTTACCGCCAATAAACCTCCTGCCCCAGCGTGAAAGGGGCCTAACACACTGCATTAGAATGCACAGGGGAAAGGACTCTTAAGCCTCATACACACGATTGTTGGCAGGGGATTGTCTGTTGTCCTAAAATCTTACCATTAGTACGCTCCTTTTGACAATTGTTGTCCAACTTTCGGCCAACAAATGTTGAATGGCAGGCTAGTAAATTTTCAGCGGACAACGGTTTGACGTCAGATTTTCGTATGGTCAGTACACAAATCCGTCACACAAAAGTCGAAGTACAAACATGCATGCTCGGAATCAATGCCCAAACACAAAATTAGCAGAAGGGGCCCAAAGGGTGGCGCCAGAGAGCTGAAATTGCTTGTAGTATGTCACTACGTTCGTGTTTGTTGCACGACAAGTGTATAGTTAGTATGTAAGACAAGATCCTGGCACACGCCCTTTTGACAAAAATCTGACGCTCGGTTGGCCAACAATCGTACCGTGTGTATGAGGCTTTAGAGTAGAACTGTGGGCAGGCAACTGACAATGACATATATACATATTTTTAATAAACAGTAGCAGGCACTGTGGAGTTATTCATCCTCACATTTACAGCAGAAAATGCTTCCACTTTCATTTCAGCAGCTTAGTATGTTCTACTTCATTTCTCAGCAGTGACTGAGCAACCTTCCCATTAGGGCTGCAACTAACGATTATTTTCATAATCGATTAGTTGGCTGATTATTGTTTCGATTAATCGATTAATCGGTTAATAACCTTAAAAAAAAAAAAAGTGTGATGTATAATTTAGTTAATATGTAAAGTTTTAAAAAAAGGCAATTTATTCTTAAATATCTCTATGCAGTGGTAAATATCAATAACCAACTATATGGTTAGGGAGCAAAATATCTAATCCACTCTGAGAATAACAGACAGAAGAGATATACTGTATATACTATTAGAGGAGATATACTGTATAAACTATTAGAGAAGAGATATACTGTACATACTATTAAAGGGTGAATCTGATAAATATCAGACTCAGAGATCAAATGTCTTCCTTCAAAAAAAAAATTTTCATTTTAAGAACGTTCGTCCGATTTTCTAATCATTAGTGGGGTCAAATCGACGTTCATTTTCAACTACAGTGACGGGAAAATTTGGAAATAGAAAACTTCTTTGTCAAAGGAATTTTCAGACAGAGTATGTGGTTTTCGTTCAGAAATTACATTCATTTTAAAAACATAATGTTAAAAACAAGTGAAAATTTCAAACAACATTCTTTCATTCAGCGAATGTAAAAAGATTTTTTTGTCTGAATATTCTTGTCTGAAAATTGATCTGTGGGGCCAGCATAAGGCTCCGTACACACCTATGGAGTTTGCTTTTGATCTGTTTTTGCTGTGCATTTTGATTTTTGCGCACTTGATTTAGCGGAGATTTGCGTTTTTGCGTTTTTTTTGGCCAAATTGTTGTTGGGCAGATTACAAAAACACAAATTGCTGCAAAAACGCATGACATGCTTTTCTGCAGCTTCTCCATTGAAGTATATTGAACCAAAAAAGCACAGTTTTTGCGTTAAAAAAAAAAAGTCCTTGACCCTTTCCAAATACGTAGCGGCTGAAAAAAGCATAGATGTGAACATGTCCAATGGGAAACCATGTAAATGAACTGTAGTGCGCTTCTGCAAAAAAGCACCAAAAAACACATAGATGTGAACCAGGCCTAAGATGTTTAGTAACATAATGGAGTTAAAAAAACTAAAATTAGCCCTTTATAGTACAAAAAAAAAAAGCAGATAATCACTACTGTCAGGGGTTCATTTTTTTACCGTAGAACTGTGAAAGTAATATTTACAGTAGCGATTATTTGCTCTTTTTGTACTATAAAGGGCTCGTTTTAGTTTTTTTTAACCCTATTATGTTACTGGCCGATTAATCAATTGTGAAAATAGTAATCGATTAATTTCATAATCGATTAGTTGTTTCAGCCCTACTTCCCATCTTTTAAGTAACTACAGAGCAAGTGCACAATAAGTGCTTAGACCTCACCTGAAGCTGGCTACACACATATCTAATGTGATAACACACACTACCATGCGTTGAGGCATGTTACGTCTGTGGAAAAAAAAGGCCAGGTGCGTTTTCTGATCCATTATGGTGTGTTGGCAACCCATTCAAATGAATAGGCTTCGTTAACACAACACATGTTAACGTACAACATAATACTTAGTAACACTCCTCACTGGGTCAGAAGGGTCTTTAGTGGCATCTCAAAGACTTCACCACTTCAGTTTTGAGAATTAATTCCCCCACAGTTCCTGCAGCTACAGAAACCATTAGGGTTTGTTTTAAAGCCTATTTACTGCTTGCTAAAAACTGTAATTTTTTTTTCATTAGCCTGTCTCTCTCTCTATAATAATTACATGTATACAAATGCAGGCACAACAGTTGTGTCTAGGCACATACAGTATCTCACATAAGTGAGTACACCCCTCACATTTTGTACATATTTTATTCTATCTTTTCATGTGACAATGAAGAAATTATACTTTGCTACAATATAAAATAGTGAGTAAAAAAAAAAACAACAGAACCCCAGCGCTAAGTAGTGGAAACCTGAGGAGCAATCAAAAATACGGAAATAAGTCAATGGAGAGGCTTCTGTGCAAAGTACAGCTGGAAAGAAACCATACCTGGTAGAAACGGATCTGACAATCAAAATGCAATAAGTCCAGCGCTCCAAGGGTTAAAGAAAACAGTCCACAACATTTGAAAAAATTATATTGAATAATGAATACATTTATTAAAAGTAGCAGCTAATATAAAACAGTCCTGTTCACTCACAATAGGGATAAAACGATAAGCAGGTTTATATGGTCACTAAAACAAAATCGTTCTCCCAAACGAAGGAAGGGGGAGAGGGAAAATGGATGGATCAAAAGCAGGCAGCCAAACTGAGTCCCTGCTGGGTTTAGGATGTAATCCCATGGGAAACAACTCACCAGTGTACAGAAAGAGATCCAGCGCATGGAGTGGTGGATATCTCAGCCGCGTGCTGCGGAGAAGATGGAACGGAGCTCCGTCTCACGTAGGTCAGTGACGTCAGAGACTTCCTTCCTGAGTCAGTGTCTCGGCATCTCACAAAAATGTGAGGTCACTTTTGTGAGCTACTGTACATCAAGACTGCACAGAGCCTGAACAGTAAAGGTAAAACATTGTACCAACACACACACACTTCTCTCTCCCTTCAGCAAAAAGAAAGGAAAAATACAGTAACAGCTTACTGAAGTGGGGGACAAAGATATATCTTATGGATGCACCACTGAGAACTACACTGACAATCATGATAGAGAGTTGAATAACTCTCTATCATGATAGAGAGTTTGATAACTGGACTGTAAACATGTCCATCCAGGGTTACAATTTCTTAAAACATTTTTTGGATAGGTCCTACCTGTATGAATTTTATGTTTTGAAAGTTCTGAATTCACTTGACATTAAACTTGTTGTAGATTGGGGGGAGCAGCATTTATTCAATTTATAAGTATAGTTTTCTGGCTTGAAACAAAAACACGAGTCTAAACATAGTGCGAGTATAGGTATGAGGAACAAAGTCATTTAGAATAACCAAGAAACAAACTTCAGGGGTCTCCGGGGTTTGAAGGTCCAAGTGGGTTTCCATTACGTTAGAAAAATAGAGATTGGGACTTTATATGAGGTAAACCGGGGCCGTTCAATTACCCTCCTCCATCCCGGGTAATTATATTGAATAAAAAGAAATATAGACGGGACTTTGAATGAAGCACACGGGAGCAACAAAAGATTGTTTAGAATAGAAAGTAGCTTTTTATTGGTTCAGATTATCATAACGTTTTTTTCATATCAAATTATTTAATGCATTTTGCTATATATAAATATTTGTACTTTTATTATAATTCATTAGAACCAAGTATTGCACATGAGTAAACATTCCAACAAGGAGTTAGTACTTATTGTAGGATACGTGAGATAAATATAACATGATTATATGAATAAGAGTAGATAATTGTACAGACTCATAACAATCTCAAAGATATTACTGAAATGAGGTAGGGAAAAGGAACGGCCATACAAAATTTACATAAATTTATACATATGGTTGTTGTTAGCTCTACGCGTTTCAAGGCCTTATAGCCTATCATCAGGAGCAAAACCTTGATAATTATCTATGGATAAAAGAAACAATAAAGTTTATATATTCTAAAGAAAGTCAAAGGGCCAACCCAGGACATGAGCGAACCCCCCATGAGCTCATTTAGCCAACACACTTACATGTGGGTCCACGCAGTGGTGGTGCGACCACGAAGTTCCGAGACCAGCCAAAAGGGCCCCAACTGGGAGCTGAGGGGACGCGATGCGGCAAGCAAAGCCAAACATGGGCAACACCCCATGTGGGTATGAGTATATGGGATAGTGGTGTTGAATGAGATAACCACATGTGTGGGAGACCTCTGTAAAAAGTTTAACAAAAAAACAGCAATAATGCTATTCTGAAGAAATAGATGTTTGTGTCAATAGTGTGTGTGTGTGTTTGTGCTTGTGACTGAGAAATAAGTGTATGTAAAAATGGTGATGAAGTAATGCAGAGCAAAAATAAAAATAAAAAAAATGAAAATATAAAAAATGATAAAACAAAAACCCAGTGTGAACAAAGATGAAAAATGTGAAGTGAATGAGAAGTGTGGATGAATAAATAAATACCTGATTCTCAGTGATTGAGAGGGAAATGAGGTGCCTGAGTGCATCATGTATCACAGATGGAAACGATGTGATCAATACTAGGTGTGAAACCCAAATGAGGAAGGAGTCCATATAGGCAAAGCCGCCGCAACCCACTCCCCCAACGTCATGCGTGAGTCCAATAGGGGGGAGGGAATGGAAGGCGCAGCCAAGCAGGGGGCCAGACCACCATGGCCCCACAGCCTGAAGCACTAACCAGGCCACCCTCCCAACGGGCTAACAGATGGTAGACTCACAGCCGGCAGCGCTGCGTCAATGGTTTCCATTACATTGAACAAATCATTCCCAGAAGATAGCGATTTGTGTACAGGTCCAGCATATGTGCAACATATCTGCTAGGGCAACACCACACCTGGTGCAATGAATTTCAAGCCCCGTACAAAATAACATGGCTGTGGCATAGTGTGGGCGATGGTTGAATTTGAATTGTGTGAACTTGTCCACAGTACTGTTTAGGGGTGCGCATCTTCACTCACCTCACGATTCGATTACGATTATCCCATCCACGATTCGATTCGATTCCGCGATGCATCACGATTAATACCCAAGTGCCCATGGTTTTCAACGTTTCCTCAAAAAATTAATTCAAGCAGTCAGAAATTTAAGAAATATATTTATTTGTATCTGCTATTTAAACAAATTACACCAAGTTCCCTGCATATAGCAAAGTCTGAACAAGAACAGTGCAGCAGACAACAGTATTTATTTAAAAGAGTACTGTGACATCAAACTGTTGTGTATAATACATACATACAGTGCTGGCCCGGTGCAGTAGTTTACATTTTAATATTTTCTTTTATGAAGAAGTAAACTATAACTTGTAAACAGTAACACCTACATCTATATAAAACAGAGCACTTCCAGTTATTGACTGGCAAACATCACAGTGAACCTGTAACACAGTCACACAGTGTGTTGCAGAACTTCCTGGTTCACAGTGATGAATGATTGTTTGCCAAATACCACCACCACCAGCGCCAGTGAGTCAACACAGATGGATGGCTAGATCGGCGTTCTAAGCTCTCGTTGTGTCACCCAGTCACTTTACAGAAAACGTTACCTGCACTTTACCACGATACACCTGTAACTGAAGCCAAGCCAAGCCACCATTAGAGGAAGTCTGAAAATCCTTGACAGAATAAACTGTCAACTAAATCTAAATACCTTGGACAAATCTTTATGGGATCACAAATATACAGTTACACACCACAATACCAAAAAAAAACACACATCACTGAATCATAATGGTAAAGGGCAGGCCATAGGTCAGGCACCGGGCAATGTCACAGTCAGATATGAGGTCAGGTCGGTGTGTGTTTTTGTTTGTGTGTGTATTTGTGTGATCCAATAAAGATTTACTCCATGTTTTAAGATTTAATTTATTCTTTCAAAGATTTACCTTCCTCTGGTGGCTTGGCGGGCGTCAGTTGTCTTGAATTAAATACACTTTTAGAATATTTGGCTGAGGGTTAAGTTAGTTGACACCTCCAAACATTGACAATTGATTGACAATACACATCATAATGTCACCCAGTCACGTTACAGAAAACGTTACCTGCATTCTACCACGATACACCTGTAACTGAAGCCAAGCCAAGCCACCATTAGAGGAAGCCGGAAAATCCTTGACAGAATAAATCAATTGAAGCTAAAAACCTTGAGCTAAACCGTTATGGGATCAGAAATATGCACACACGTCAGTGAATCAGAATCATGAGAAAGGGCAGGCCACTGGGCCTGAGCCACAGTCAGGCAGGTAATGGCACAGCCACTCATCAGTTCACTGTCAGTGTGTGGTTTTTCTTTTGTGTGTGTATTTGTGTGATCCAATAAAGATTTACTCCAGGTTTTAAGATTCAGTTTATTCTTTCAAGGATTTGCCTTCCTCTGGTGGCTTGACGGGCGTCAGTTGTCCGGAATTAAATACAATTTTAGAATTTTATTTGGCTGAGGGTTAAGTTGTCCCCCCCCAAACATTGACATTTGACAATATACACATCAAGTGTGAAAATTCGATGGACACATTTTTGAAGATTGTGTCCATCACAATCTTCAAAAATAAACTATTTTCCATCTCCCCCCAGTGCTAGCAAAGCTTGTTGTCACTCAAGTTATCACTCAGTCACTTTACAGAAAACGTTACCTGCACTCTACCATGATACACCTGTAACTGAAGCCAAGCCAAGTCACCATTAGAGGAAGCCCAAAAATCCTTGACAGAATAAATTATCAATTGAAGCTTAAAACCTTGAGTTAAACCGTTATGGGATCAGAAATATGCACACACAATACCAACAAAAAACACACGTCACCATCACGTCAGTCATGAATCATGAGAAAGGGCAGGCCACTGTGTGAACAACGCAGGCAAGTGGCACAGTCAGCCACTCATCAGGTCGGTGTGTGATTTTTCTTTTGTGTGTGTATATTTGTGTGATCCAATAAAGATTTACTCCAACTTTTAAGATTCAATTTATTCTTTCAAGGATTTACCTTCCTCTGGTGGCTTGGCGGGCGTCAGTTGTCTGGAATTAAATACAGAATTGATTTGGTTGAAGGTTAAACCCCTAGAAACAGACAGGCAGTCACAGAGCATGACAGACACACTGTGACATTGAACACGCCACAGTCACACGACATGATGACACTAGTATAAAAATTATAAATGGACAGTTAGACACACAATAGTAAGAAAACCATTCTCCATCTCCTCCAGTGCTAGAAAAGCTGTAACAAATATAATATTTATATGACATAATATAGTATACTCCAGGTTCAGTTCACTGTGATGATCATTGATTGTTTGCAATTGCCAGTGCCACGGCCACCTGCAGGCCTGCTGCCACCAGTCACAGTCAAAAACAGTGTGACTGTGACTGCGTTGAGTTGACGCTAGAGCGGCTATAACTGGCGTTATAAGGTCTTGTTGACAATGACATAGGGAATAGATAGGAGGGACTCGGGAGGGAAAAAAAAGAAAGAGGGATGTAGAGATGAAGGGGAATGGTGGGGACTGGGGAGAGGGGGATGGTTGTAGAAGGGGGGTGGGGGGGGAGGGGTATGGCATTGGTATTTGGTAGGGGAGGGAAAGGGGACGGGGGAAAAGGGGAAAAAGAGAGAGAGTGAGAGAAAGAGAGGGGGAGGGGGGGAGAGAGAGAGAGGAGGAGAGAAGTTCTCCACCTTTCTTTCTCTCTCTCCACCATTCCTTCTCTCTGAGAAGGAAGGAAAGAGGGAGAGAGAAAAGAAGGAAGGAAAGAGGTAGAGAGAAAAGAAGGAGGGAAAGGGGGAAGAGGGCCTTAAGGGGAAGGGTAGGGGGAGAGGGAAGGGGAGTAGAGGGACTAGGGAGAGGGCAAGACTGGGAGGGGAGGCAGAGACTGGGCTGAGGGGGGAGAGGGGATGAGGCTTGGTTGGCAATTGGCATCAGTTGTTTGGAACTTTTAGTATTTGGCTGAGGGTTAAAGTAACCCCTACTTTTTTAAATAAAATTTTTTTTAATCTTTTTTTTGACAATCTTCAAAAATCAAAATCTCAGTGGCAGACACTGACAGTGCTGTGCTATAAACAAAATATATAAAATTAACAACACTGGTGTGGTCACTGGTGTTGCAGACTAACAGTGGGCTGGGCAGTGGCACTGGCAGACATAACAGTACATCAGCACTTCCTGGATAAAAAAAATGGGTCACTGCAAGGCGCAAGCAATGCTGCTCAGGATTTGGGAATGTGTAGATTTTTCTGTAAGAACACTAGCTGATCCACATGCTCTGCTTTGAGTGCGCTTCTTTTTGCAGTTACCACATCTCCTGCAGTGGAGAAAACCCGCTCTGCAGACACGCTTGTGCCTGGGATACACAAGTATTGCTTTGACAGCTGAGAAAGGAGGGGAAATATGACCTCATGCTCACACCACCAGTTCAAAGGGTCCTCAGTGAGGTAGAGGTGGGGCTTTACAATATTTTTCCATTTCCTCTTCAGCCTTGGCATAGGGGGTCTTGGGTTCTATTGTACCTTCAGTGTCAGTGAAAGACTGTCCCAGCAAACTCATGAGCAGCGATCTGGCCTTTCTTTTGGGAGGAGATGGAGAATGGTTGTCCTCGATGGGTGAACTTTCTTCTTCTTCAAGAGTTTCTTTTCTTCGAGGCACTGTGACTGGATCCTCCTCATGTATCCTCTTAGATGTAATCTGTGTTTGAACAAAAAAGAATAGAAAAAAATAAATAATACACATAGTCAATTGCCTATGATTCTGATGGGGTGATGAAAAAGCACAGGAAACGGACGGTGCAGTTCTTGCACCGCATCAGATTCAGAAGCGTGGCTTACACTAGTATGTAGCAAGCTGTAGCTAGCTACCAGTTACAGTTCGTTCCAAGAAACATGATGAAATTCAAATTAATTGAATTACCTCCAAGGATGCAGCCTCCTCAGTCACTCCTTTGTATATCTCCAATCTCTCCTCCTCTGTGAGGATAAAAGGCAGTCCCTTAAAGCGAGGATCCAGTGCAGAGGCTGTATGAAGGATCTTCTTCTCTGCCTCACTGCTGTACCTCTTCTGAAGATCTGTTCTGATTGCATTCTTGATCTCATTGATCATGGGTATGTCTCCCATGGTGTCTGTCATGCTCTGGAGGAGTTGTGCATTTAGAGGGGCAATGAGAGAAACTGGATTGCGCTCTTCTGACATCAGCATGGTTGCATCCTACATTGGCTTTAATGCATGCACAGCATCCTCTGCATTTGACACATCTGTTTCGTTGAGAGTGCAGAGATCGGATTCTCCTCTTCTGACTTCTGGAGACAGCAAGGTGGCACAGACTGCAGGTTGTTCTAAGAACCTCTCGACCATGTCATATGCGCTGTTCCATCTTGTTGGCACATCAGTTATCAGCTTATGATTCTTCAGGCCAAGACATTTCTGTTTCTCTTTTAGACAGTGGCTTGCTCTAGTGCTGCGGTGAAAGAATGTGGATATCCGTCGCACTCTGCCAAGAAGCCTGGAGAGTGTGGCCACTTTCAGCGCTCGCTGGGATGCAAGGTTTAGTGTATGGGCGAAGCATTTCACATGGGGGAATTTCCCAACTTGAGCTGCAACAATCATGTTTGACGCGTTGTCGGTCACAAGCACTACAGATTTATCGGACAGTTGCCATTCTTCCACAACACGAGACAGTAGCTCTGCCAGATGAGCACCTGTGTGAGACTCATAAATGGCTCTCGTTTGCAGCACATGCGACAAGATCTTCCACTAACGTAATGTGCTGTCATTGTAACATAAGACTCCGTCGTGACTGAAGTCCATGAATCACACGTTATTGCGACTCGACTTGCTTGGCTCATTGACGCAATTATCTGAGCTTTAGTTTCGTGGTAGAGTGCAGGTATAACGTTTTCTGTAAAGTGACTTTGTGATGGGATCTTGTAACGCGGCTCTATCGTCTTCAACAGGTAGTGAAACCCAGTGTTCTCCAAAACACAAGGGCGCAGGTCCTTAGCTATAAAAGCTGCCACAGCTTTTGTTATTCTCTTCCCCTTTTCAGAGTTGGGCGGCAAAGTTGAGAGTATTGTATCAATCCTTGGCTGAGCTGGGTCTGTTGACTTGGCGGCGGTGGTGTTGGTGGTGGTAGGTGTTAGCATCTCTGAGTGAAAACGGCTAGCGTGGTTTCTCATATTAGTAGTATTCCCTAGATATTTAATTTTTGTGTGACAGGCTTTACACACGGTGTATGACTTGTCCAATTCATGCTTCCCACTTGATTGTTCATGTTCATAAAAGCCAAAATGTGCCCAGATGTTTGCTTTTAAAAAGCTAGGTGCATTTTTTATCTGTCTGTCATTTTGGTCTCCTTCTGCCATTTTTACTAGTCTAGCAGTAGCATACCATGTAATTGTTGTTACAGGGGTGATGACGAGAATGTTGTCTACAAACTCTGTCAGTTTTAAAAGAAGAAGAAAAAAAAATTAAGTGATTAAGCCTAAAGCCTGCCACGAGATCACCAGAAAAGTAACAAGTGTATGTAATTGTATTTGATAATGTTAAACAAATAGTTGTCACAAAATCCTTATTCTACCCCACACGCCGTCACTAGCTACTCGCATCGCAGTCGCACTTAGTTGCTTGTAGTTGCTATTGCTACTAGTAGTAACTATCTTCTATGTGTTAAAAATGTGCCCTCATCTTATCTGTGATCTGTGCTGCTAGCCGGCCGCCATGGTCAGACATCAACTGGCAGTCTGGCACTGCACTAGTCAGTCATTGGTCAATGGTCATTGAACACGTCACAAACAGCTACAAACAACATATGTCCCTGTCCCGCCAACATCCCCCCCCCCCCCCCCCCCCAAATGACAACGTATGCCATTTCATTATTTCTAGTTTTATGTATTCATTGTCTTAGTGAATGATTCACATCACAACTTCATTAGTTATCTTGTTTGTGTATTATTATGGTTTTGCAGCAGCATGTGTGGGGCAGTGATGAGCAAAACCATACATCATACAAAAGGTATCAATAAAGTTGTGATCAATCACTAAGACAAGACATTGGACATTCAATAGATTAGAGATAGACCTACATAAATAAACCATAATTAATTAAATGGCGTTGGCAATGGCATTGGTCATGGATTGGTCACTTAAACTCACTTTCTTTAACCCTTTCATGACTAAGCCTATTTCTCAGACATTTGGTGTTTTTTACAAGTTAAAATCCATATTTTTTGATAGAACATTACTTAGAAAACCTCCAAACATTATATATATTTTTTAGCAGAGAATCTAGAGAATAAAATGGCGATTGTTGCAATATTTTATGTCACACTATATTTAATTTATTGTGCAGCGGTCTTTTAAATGCAACTTTTCTGGGGAAAAAAAAAAATACTTTCATGAATTTTAAAAAAACGAAACAGCAAAGCTTAAGTTAGCCTAAATTTTTTGTTATAATGTGAAATATGATGTTACGCTGAGTAAATAAATACCAAACATGTCATGCTTTAAAATTGCGCACACTCGTAGAATGGTGACAAGTCACAATACGGTACCTAAAAATCTCCAAAGGCGACACTTTTAAAAAAAATAATGGTTACCACCACAGGTTAGAGTTACAGAGGAGGTCTAGTGCTAGAATTATGATTATTGCTCTCGCTCTGACGATCCCAGCGATACCTCACATGTGATTTGAGCCAGGTGCAACTTGCCGAGCCAACTTCATGCGCTTTCTTTGCTGCGGGGCGCTTTTAAAATTATTACTTCTTTTTTCTTATGCATTTCATTTAAGAGGCTAGAGCGACGGAAGGCAGGGGATGTCATTGTCCACTGTCCAGTCCACTCCCGAGTCCCGCTCCTCCGGGATAACAACCAAGCGGCTTTTAGCCGCTTTGGTTGTTATCCATGGGAAGGCCGACGGCCCGGCGGCGGCGCCCACAGTAAAAAACGGTACCGGAGGGATGATGCCTGCAGCAGTGCAGTTGTGGGCATCATCCTGGTATAACCCCCTAAAGCCGAGGCAGCAAATGAGTCCGCTCGGTGCAAAGGGGTTAATGTTTAGGAATACAGAATGGCAACTGGCAAGGCAAGCACCATCATTATTAATATTTTATTATTTACATTTTACATTAATAAATTTGGCATTTGCATTTTTTTTACAATGACAGACAGTCCACACAATGCATCAGAGATACAGAGAGTTACCTACCTGTGATGATGATGACGAGCTAAGCAGTGGCACTCACTGGCTGTTGGAGCGGGTCTCTCTCTCCTCCTTTCCTACTGCTGCGCTGCCTGCGACTGCAAGTGAGGACTGGAGTCTGAGGAGTGGACAGGACAGAATGACAAGTTAGTTTAGTGAGTGTACTTCTTCATTCATTTCATAGTGTGCATGTAATAGTGACACTGACATCATGACATGACAGGACACAGTCAGTTACCTACCTGATTAATGATGATGGTACTATAACTGTACTGCTGAGAAGTGGCAGACATTGTGGCACTGTGTCTGTCTGTCTGTCTCTGACGACTAGCACTCACTGGCACTGCTGGTCTCCTCTCCTGCTGCTGCTGCCTGGACTCAGAGTGAGGACAGGAGGACACGACACACACTAGGACAAAATCAGTGCGGCCTGGTGGCTAATGGCTAGCTCGGGTCTCTCCCAGTCCTGTCTGTGTGTGTCCCCTGAGTGGTGAACGAGGCCAGTCTCCCTCTCCCTCTGTAACAGTACAGGTGCTTGGCTTTCCAGTAATTCTTCACTCACTGTGGCGGAGTCTCTGGGGAGTCCGGGAATCGGAGGAGGTCGCACACGCGCCGCTTGCTGCAGTCTCGTCTCCTCTCTCTGAGCTGCGACACAGGGGGATAACGTCAGCGGGAGGCCGCAGGAAACGGCGCAAAAGCTTCGGCTGCTTTCGGCTCCACTCGGAACGGCGCGAAAGCTTCGGCTGCTTTCGGATCCAGGGCGGCACGGCGCGACGATGACGTCATCATTAATAATCGATGCCTTAAAGCTACAGCATCGATGCTGCATCGTGGGCGGTCGAATGCCGATGCATCGATTTGGCAATTAATTTCAACAGCCCTAGTACTGTTTACATCATAAAACTAAGTAACTGTAAATTCATCCATCCTCCATAAGGTCAGATATATATTGGATCTGTTTCTGGTGGGAAGCCTCAAATGGATTAGTTTATAAAAAGTAGTAGTAAGTTTGGTGGGACCAGAGCAATATAAGTGTTCCAGTGAAGATG